>NW_004444059.1:7897816-7910172 GCF_000243295.1 Trichechus manatus latirostris | reverse complement strand
AGGGAGTTTGGATGTGTCTATGGGGCTTCCATGACCTTTTCTTGTACAGGTTGTGCTAGTTTCCCCTGTATTGTGTACTGTCTCACCCTTCACCCTTAAGCCATCAGTTTTAAAGATAAAGTTGAAGTTCTAGATTTCTCCTTTTTTCTCTTTCTCTGTGTGCCTAACACTGGATTAGATTGTACTGCTGCATTCTTTACTGAAATCTTACTATGTTGAAATTGTATGAAGTTTATTTGCCAGACGTATAACTATATCAAGCCAAGTTTTATTTATACCAGGGCTTTCCTAACTTTGACATACAAGTTTTTCCTTCAAGTATTCATTTCTTTTTTTATGAATTGGAAAATGTTTTTACAAATAATATGTATTTTACTTATGCATTTGTCAGTAACAGTAATTCTAGTTAGACAGTCCTTTGTCAAATTAAAATTGAGCATTTAGGTCAAAATGACTTGGAATAGTATCCCATTTTTATCACCTAATTAGCTATCACTATTGCAAGTCAGATGCCTTACATGTGGTGTGGCTTCTAACTCTCTCAACAATCCTATAATATGTACTGTTATAATTATTATCCCCTTTATAGATGAGAAAACTGAGGACCCAAGAGAATAAATTAATACATCTAGAGTCACACGATTATGTATCCTGGGCTTTTCTTCACTTGGCTATAATGCCTTTCACTGAACCTCATGGACCTCAGTTTCCAATGCTATAAAATGGGGTAAATACTACAGTCATAGGTTTGCTGAGAAGATAATGTATGTGGACGTTCCTAGTGCCGGAGCTGACACTTCATTAAAGTGTAAATGCTCACTTTTTTTTAAATTTAAAATGTAAATTTGTGTTCAGTTAACAGTGGAAGAGGCCTTACATATTATCTAGTTCAAATGCCCACTCAAATGTAAGCCATCTTCCTCCTTCCCCATAAACATAGTCACCACCTGAACATGTCCAGCACAGGGAAGCTTATGCCTTCATGAGGTGGCTCCTTCCTTCAAAAATCTTTTTTCAGCCAACTGAGATCTTTCTTTGGAGGTGTTGGTGCAATTCCACTTCCTCTATTCTGAAGACATCTTTTTTATTAGATAATAGAAATGCCAAAGACATTCTATCAAAACCATTTGAAAATATATTATTGGCATCAGAAAAATGAACACTAGTAAGCAAAATGAAAATATTGCACAAGAAACCAATAAACAGTAACTAGCCTTTGTTCTGAAATGTGCTCATTCTACATATAAATCACATTTTTGCCAAGTGAATTTGAGCCATTGGCTCCATTTTACAGTGTATATATGCAAATGAAAAGTTCAGGATTGTGTTAATTTTGGTTAATTGTGAAATTAAAATCCCATTATTTTCTAGACAGGACATCTAAAAAATAGTATAATATTAGAGTATAATAGTATAATAAAATAATAGTATATGTATAAACAGTCAATTATTTCATTTTTATTATTTCCTAGATATAATTATAGATTTCTGACCAATAAAGTAGCCTGTATTTGAAGAATGGGAATTATTTATAGCTTTTTACCACACTTTTAAAAGACAAGGAAGGCTGTAATTTATACTTTGATTAGCAAATGTCATCATTTCTAATTATAACATGGTTAAAATACAAACATAATTGTATTTTAAGGATAAATAATTTCTGCAACTAATGAGGTTATTTTGTACACTTCAATTTCAGACTTGTATATAGGTTCAAAAGAAATGCGTTTACATACATACTTCTCAAATGAACTAGCAGAAAGTATTAACTTATTTTTACGCAAATAACACCCTCCTTGTTCTAGGTTTGTTCGCCAACAGTGCCCTCCCTCGCTAGGTATTTTTTTAAGTGCGATATGCATTTTTTTTTTTTTTTACAGCAACACGTGCTCTTACAAAAGTACCTCCAGGTGGCAGGAGGCATGGTCGGCAAACTAGAGCATGCATTATTTGCATAAAAATACTGTACATTGGCATGTTCTAGGACAGATAATAACTATTTTTGTCAAGTAAGTTTATATTCCTGTCAAACTGCCTTATAAATGGCTTATAATAAGTTTGAAATCATGTAAACAGAAATAAAGTAGGAAATAAATGATAAAAATTATTGTAGCAGATACTTCCAGGGATTAGTTATGTATTTTAAAGGGAAATCTTAGATGGTGTTTTTTTAATTTTTTCCCCTTTTTTGGTCAATCTAGGAAACCCTGGTGGCGTAGTGGTTAAGTGCTATGGCTGCTATCCAAAAGGTTGGCAGGTCGAATCCATCAGGTGCTCCTTGGAAACTACATGGGGCAGTTCTCCTCTGTCCTATAAGGGTGCTATGAGTTGGAATCGACTCCCCGGGAATGAGTTTTTTTTTGGTTTTCGTCAATGTGAGACTATTTCAGGCAACGAACTAAGTCTCTGATTTGCTTTTGACATCATTGACTAGATCTGCATGTGTTTCTTGCATATTCTAAGACTGATCAAAGTGTAAGATTAGTGATACACTCCTCCCTTAAGTAACATTTGAAAATATGATGCTCAGCCCACCCCAACAGTTACAGAGTCAATTGCAAAGAATTTTTCACAACTGAAGAGTTTGAATCATGACTAAATATTACACAACTTGCATGTTTGCAGATTCGGTACTGGGCTGCCCATGACAAAGAAGCAGCTGCACACAGAGTTCAAGTCACCAGCCAAGAGTACTCAACCAGGCTAGAGAACCTGGTGCCAGACACCCAGTACTTTGTGGAGGTCAGGGCCTGCAACAGTGCAGGGTGTGGTCCACCCAGTGACGTGATTGAAACCTTCACCAAGAAAGCACGTGAGTCTCAACATTTTGATTTTAGACTTGTCAAAAAATTATAATTGATTCAATCATGATGGAGATACATTTGAGAGAAATTTACTACCTAGCAGTGTTACCTCATTAGGTTTACAATTATAACCTTTTGGGTAACACAGATTTTTTTTATTTTTTACTTGGTTGGTTATTGTAAATAAGGAAAACTGTGGAAAATTCCTTCATACATTTAATATTCCCTTATAGAAGTAAGTTTACAGAACTCCCCTTTGTAAGTACAACCTCTGAAATTTTGTGCCATCAGAAAATTGTCTCCATTCTATCTTTATTAATTTAAACATTATTTTCATAGGATTGCATGGGAAAATTAGAATCCTGATCATTTATCTATGCTTTGATTCATAAACCATCAGCATTCCACAATGCAAATGCCACTTAAAAGTCATACCATTAGGTTTACTCTTTTACTGCCCTATATTCTCATTGTCCATATAACAAGACCACATACCGTGATCAGGTTTTTCTGGACATTCTAATTTCTCTGGTCCCACTTTGATCTCTCCTTCTTCTTGAACCCAAGTTAAAGAAATAAAAGAGGAGAATTTGTATGCAAGAATCTATAGACTTTTAGAAGAATTTGAAGACATGATTTTCATTAGGGTTTTAGAACTTATGATATGCATTTGGGGAAAAAGAAACTTAATGAGATAACAGTACATAGTGATAGGAGCCAGACTTTGATGTTAGACATGGGTTTGAAATCTGCCTCCGGCACTTACTAAATATGTGACATTAGATAAAATACCTCTCCTTTCTAAATTTCAGTTCTCTAATCTTTAAAAGGAGCATTCAGTCCTTTCTTCATTTTTTCATTTATTCATTCACTTATTCATTCAATCAAAGGTGTGCTATGTGCCCAGCACTGTTCTAGGTATTGAGAATACAGAAGGGATCAAGTCAGACCCAGATCCTCTTCTCATGGGGTTTACCACTTAGTGGAAAAAGGCAGAAATAAAAAAGGAGACAAATAAATAAGCCTGGCCACATCAGATGACAGGGAATTAAAGTAAATAAAGCAGATGATACAATAGAAAGTGACTTGGGTGAGCGCTGAATCCAGTTGAGTGGTCAGGAAAGACCTTTTTGAGAAGATGACATTTGAGCTAGGATATGAATGATAAGAAGGACTCACTATGTGATGACTGGGGGGAGGACTGCCCCAGGCAGAGAGAATAACTAGTGCAGAAGCTTTCAGGTAGGAAGAACTTGATATGTTTTAGGTGGGGTCATGGCATAGTGAAATGAAGAGGAAGAAGTATGCAGAGGCCAAAATATGTAGAGCCTTTAAGGTCATGGTAAGGAGTTGGGGTTTTTTGTTTGTTTATTTTCCCTGAGTGTGATAAGCCATTAGAAGATCCTAAGGCAAAGTGTGATATTTAATTTTTTTTTAATCATTCTTGATTCTGTGTGGACAATGGATAGTGGTGGGACAAGAGTGAAAGCAGAAAGGGAATTAGGACTCTATTTTAGTAATCGAGGAGAGAGGTGATGGTGGCCAGCACTAGGTGATAGTAATGGAAACAGAGAAGTGGAAAATTTTCTGCAGGCAGAGTTGACAACTTGCTGCTAATTTGGATGTAGGAGTTTAGGAGAATGGAAGACTGAATATTATTAGATTTTCATTTGAGAAGATGGGGATTTGGTGGTGCCATTTGCTAAACATGGGAGAGACTCATGGAGCAATAGATTTAGGGATAATGACAAATGTTCCCTCTTGATTGTATTACATTTGAGAAGCCCTTTAGACATTAGAGACAGGCAGTTGGACACATATGTTCCCAGGTTAAAAGAGAGGTTAGGGTTTGCGATAAAATTGTGAGTATTTAAAGCCATTGGCACAGATGTAAGTACTTAGGGAAGATGCATTCATAGAAAAGAGAAGGGTACTCAGGATCAAGCCCTAAATCCTCCCAGCATTTAGAAGTTTAGTGAAGGACATGAAGCCAGCAAAGGCTAGGTAATAAGCAGGAGCAGCCAGTGAGGTAGGAGAAGAACCCAGATATTTTGATATTATGATTTTAAGGAAGAGCGATAGTCAAGAAGGGAGGAAGGTTAACTCTGGAATGCTACAAAGATGTTCAGTTTCAAAAGAATAAAAGTGGCCATTTGATTTGGCCAAATGGAGGTGATTGGTAACCTTGCACATAGAAATTTTGGAAGTGTGGTGGGGAAAGAAACCCAAAAGGAGCATGATGAGAAGAGAATAAAAGATAGTTATATTATCTACTTCACAGGGCCATTGAGTGCCTTAAAGGAGCTCCTAGAGGTAAAAGTGCTTAGCACGGTGCCTGGCATATAGTAAGCACTCATCAGTGATAGCTGTTGTTACTGTGGTGATGACTGTTGTGGTGGTGGTGGTTGTCATCATCATTATCATCAGCATGATAATTGTAACTCCTGATGCAATGAAGTTTGCAGAACTTAGCTTGGATACGGTGACCGTCGATTGCATATTGTTGCTTTTCACAGCTCCTAGCCAGCCTCCAAGAATCATCAGTTCAGTAAGGTCTGGTTCACGCTACATAATCACCTGGGATCATGTCGTTGCACTATCAAATGAATCAACAGTGACAGGATATAAGGTATATAAAAGATTATTAGATTATTCTCCACACAGGCTTCATTGTTACAAAGGATGATTGATGTTTTGCTGTTTTGGCAAAGCCTGTTCAGCTGCTTCTGCTAACTGTATAGCTGAATCAGAAGGCAGAGTACCATGATAAGTTTTGAAATAAGAAAATATTTTCAGGAAAATGCTGTGTCAAGTAAACAAGACCAATAGAATAACTGCTCTAAATGACAGAATTGTTAGCATACTCAGTGCTTAAGATAGAGACTCCTTTTTTGTTTGGCAATGATTAGGGTGTATTGCACTGCACACAGTGAACTCTTTGATGTATTGAGTTACCTTGTATAAATGAATAAAAATGAGAAAAGATCATTTCCATATATTCTCTATGTCACACACATAGCATTCGTCATTGGATATTAAGTTTTAGGAATAATGTGTTAAAAAAAAGAAACCTTAAAATTATGAGACCATTTCTTTAGACTACTTCGAACTATTCAAAGAGCCCTCGTTTTATACCTTTTGATTAAAAAGACAAAATCTTTCCCTTTATTTTGAGTCATCTCAGATAATAAAATTCAGATGCTTAAAGTACATCATCTTGGATCACCCTAAAAAATATAACGAAAACAATTTCTATGAAGTAAAAATAAGAAAATTTCTCATTATTATTAAATACAGCTTCTTAAGACTATTAAAGAAGTGATCATTTTTATCTGGTTTTAGCGTTAGGGCATTGGCTCATTATTGCAACTTTATTAAGTATACATATTTTGGGACTTTGTAAGGTACTCTATAGACCTGATGGCCAACATGATGGCAAGCTGTATTCAACTCATAAACACTCGATAGAAGTCCCAATCCCCAGGGATGGAGAGTATGTTGTAGAGGTTCGCGCACACAGTGATGGAGGAGATGGAGTGGTGTCTCAAGTCAAAATTTCAGGTAAGCCAGTCATTTTAGACACATTTCAGTTAAGTACCTATAAGTTTCTTAGCCATATGGATTCCCAAGAGTGAAGGTAGGATTGATATTCATACCAATACCATTTCCCTAAGTAGCCTGGAAGTGTCAAGAATACCCTGAAACTTGATATGTCTTCCCTTATGAGTCATAAAAACAAATATGCAACATACCACATACCTGTTGATTATTATCTGGACTTCAGACACAATTAACATGCCATAATGAGTTAGAACAGTATACAATACTAGATGATTATGTAATAATATCCAAACTTCTCTTATATCAAAAGGAAATTCACTGTGCTATGTTTAATACTCTTCTAACACTCTGTTCTTTTCCTGCATATACTAATGCAGTAATAAGATAGAAATACAGTAGATTATAGCTCCTTTACTGTCTTCTTCCTTGTCGCAGCCTACCCCTTTTGTGCAAACTGTATTTCTGACAGCTTTGATTAATTAGAAGTAAATATTTGAGAGAGTGATTTTTTCACGGTTTTTTGGATTTGTAGCACTCTATTATTTGTCTAAATTTTGATACTTTTTCTCACCCTGGATGTGTGATTTTAATGATATTAAATTAAATTGATGTTGATTTGAGAACTTTATGAGAGTATGAAATACTAGAAAATGCTAAATAAAAAATGAGCATAATTGATTTAGAAGAAAATTCGGTGATTTGCTTTATCAAAATAGATGAAATTTATATATATATATACACACACGCATACACATATATATTGTATTAGAAAATCCTTTAACACAATGTCAGAGTATTAATAACTTAAAATGCTAGATTCACCTAATGCTGTATTTTTGTGAAATTTACCAAAATCATATAACCACTGCTTAAAAATCAAAATGTAATATCTAGAACATTGAAAAGTTTGTTTTTTAGTTTAAACATTCTTATATTGTCTTTGTAGAAAATTAGGAAATTACAAAAATAAGAAAGGAAAAGAAAATACTGAATTACATTGCAAATTCTCCAAAATGTCAATTGATATTGTTTCATTGAATTTACTTCTAGTCATTTTATATACATATATAATTTGACATGTTTTCACTTCTACTAAATATATCATGTTATATCCTACTTTTATCAATTATGTTACATAGTGAAAATTTCCCATGTCATTCAAAATTTTGTAAATTTCACTTAGTTATATATAATATTCTCTCAGATGTACAAAATTTATTTACCCATTCCGTTTCTTCTATCATAACTAATGCTATTTTGAATACATTTTTATAAATTAATGTGTCTGCAGATTAAATTTAAATGAGACAAAATGTTTTAATAAATTTTTTATATATATAGCCAAATTGCTTTTTAGAAATACTTATTAATTTATATTTCTATTATCATTGTATATGAGTGCTTTTCTCACTGTACCCACTCCAACATTATTATCTTCCTTTTTAGTCTTTGCTAATTTAATAGGGAGAATGGCATCTTTTTATTTTTGAAACATTTTTAGAATACTGAATTTTGAGAAAAGACATCTTCAATAGTTTTACACACTTAGAAGGACTGTTTCACAAAAAGAAATTAGAGGTAAACGTGGATATTATTTGGGGGATGGTAAGGTGGAAAAAGGAGCCCTGTTGCAGTTGTTAAGAGATTGGCTGCTAACCAATTGGTCAGCAGTTTGAATCCACCAAGCTACTCCTTGGAAACCCTATAGGGCAGTTCTACTCTGTCCTATGGGGCTGCTATGAGTTTTCTTGTCTTCAGTCAACTGATCATAAGGAATTCTCCATGAGGCCATAGGTGCAGACGAGGAGATAGAAGTAATGTGACAGGAGTGGAGACATGGACATTTGGACCACTTCCTCATGCAACTTACTTGTGCCTTCAGGTCCTGCTCAGGCCTGACCTCATATATAGCACTTCCATTTAATGATAAAGTGCTGCTATGCACATCTAACTTTATGACTCTGTGGGTCAGACAACACCCAGTTCACGATGGGCAGCTTAGGTCACATGGTGACTTGATGTCCCATGGTTAAGCATTCAGTCTCTACGAAGGCCCAGTAACAAGCCAAAAGCTGTTTCTCAAAAGGAGAGTAGTTATCTGCAGAGGATGGCAGGGCTTTGCTGCAAAATCCTAAGGGTCTGCGCTGTGATTCACCAAGAGGGGCCTGCCAAATACTCCAAATAGCATCTCTTTCTGTCACTGACACTTCAAGCACCATTGGATCAGCCAGATCATATGGCCAAAGTGGCAAAGCGGCTTGCACAGCAGCCTGAACCTGTTGCAGAGCCTTCTCTTGTTCTGGTCCCCACTCAAAACTAGCAGATTTTCAAGTCACTTGATAAATAGGCCAGAGTAGCACACCCAAATGAGGAATACGTCACCTCCAACATCCAAAGAGGCCCACCAGGTGTTGTGCCTCCGTTTTGGTTGTGGGAGAAGCCAGATGCAATATCTCATCCTTCACTTTAGAAGGAATATCTCACATGCCCCACACCACTGGAACCCTAGAAATTTCACTGATGTAGAAGGCGCCTGTATTTTTGTAGGATTAATTTCCCATCCTCTAGCATACAAATATTTTACCAATAAGTCCAGAATCATTGACACTTCTTCCTTACAAGGTCCAATCAGCATAATGTCATCAATATAATGGACCAGCGTGACATCTTATGGAAGGGAAAGACGATCAGGGTCCTTGCGGACTAAATTATGACATAGGGCTGGAGAGTTGATGTAGCTCTGAGGTATGCAGCTGAAGGTGTATTGCTGGCCTTGCCAGCTGAAGGTGAACTACTTCTGATGGTCCTTCAAAACAGGTATGAGGAAAAAGACATTAGCTGCATACCAGCTAACAGGAGACATATTAATTTGCTCAAGCAATGAAATAACACCTGGAACAGCAGCTGCAATTGGAGTCACCACATGGTTAAGTTTTCAATAATCCACTGTCATTCTCCAAGATCCATCTGTTTTTTTGAACAGGCCAAATAGGTAAGTTGAATGGGGATGTGGTGGGAATCACCATCCCTGTATCCTTCAAGACCTTGATGGTGACAGTAATCTCTGAAATCCCTCCTGGAGTGTGGGATTGCTTTTGGTTTACTATTTTCCTAGGTAGAGGCAGTTCTAATGGCTTCCACTTGGCTTTCCTACCATAATAGCCTTTACTCCATTTGTCAGGGATCCAATGTGGGGGTTCTGCCAGTTGCTGAGTGTATAAATTCCAATTATACATTCTGGAACTGGGGAAACCACTACAGGATGGGTTCAGGGACCCACTGGACCTACTGTGAGACAGACATGAGCGAAGACTCCATTAATAACCTGACCTCCATATGCCTCCACTCTGACTGGTGGGCCACAGTGATGTTTTGGGTCTCCTGGAATTAGTATCAGTTCAGAGCCATTATCCAGGATTCCCCGAAAAGTCTGCTTATTTCCTTTTACCCAATGAACACTCTTGTAAAAGGCTTTAGGTCCTTTTAGGGAAGGCTAGGGGGAAATATTAATAGTATAAATGTTTGGCAGTATGTTAGAGTCTTTCCTCAAGGGGATCTGGCCTTCCTTCATTCAAGGGGTTGTGGGTCTTTAAACTCACTCAAGTCTGGGAACTGATTGAGGGGCTGTGACTCTCTTTTCTGGTGATTCGAGTTAGACTGCTGTTCACTTGACCTAGAATTCATCCACTTGTACAGATCAAGTAAATATTTAGTAGATTTTCTATCTGTTTCACTCCTGGGGATACCAGGACTAAGTAGCCAATGCCATGAGTCCATGCGAGTCAGACTATTCTGATTACTGCTTTAACTCCGCTGTCCAATACTGTAACCATGCCTACTTTGTCTTTGTCGATTGAGTGCAGCCACTTGGCCCCTACTACCATGGGGTCCTGTCAGCCCCATTGTAACTAGGTGTCTTAGTTCAGTTAGGGCAGCTCCCACTGTCAAATGTGACTTACATAAAATGGCAATCACAGCTGTCTTCAAGGATGCTGGGGCTCCCTTTACAAATTTGTTCCTCACAATTGTGGTAAAAGGTGTGTTCTCTGGGCACTCTATGTGTGGGTCTATAGGTCTAACCTGATAAATCCACTCTAGCAGGCCAGTTTCCCTAAGCCTTTGGATACCTTCTTCTATAGTATACCAAGACAGATCTGGTACTTCAGCTTGATTTAGCATAGGCCACCATGTAATCCATGCTTCAGTGACCCAACCAAATAAACTATTAGATTCTTTCCTAACTTCTTGAGCTGAAACATTGAATGAAGAATCTGTGCTTAGTGGGCCTATAGCAATAAATTCAGACTGATCCATGTTTAAGTTCCTTGCACCATTATCCCAAGCCCTTAATGGCCATTCCCACATGTATTCCGCAGGTTTCTGTCTGTACATATTAGAAAAGTCAAATAGTTCTTTTGGAGTGTAGTGTACCTCCTCTTGGGTCACACTTTGTACTTGACCTTTTGGGCCTCACTGGGACTTAAGTCTAGTTATAGGTCTAGAGGCCAAAATCAATAGTGGGGAAGTGTTTTGAAAACATACAGCATTGTCTTATAAAGCATCTGCCTCAGGTGATGCCCCAGGCAATGACTAAAACAAAGGCTCTTTAGACACAGCTGGTTTAATCTCATTAGATGGGAGTGGAAGGGCTGATGGTTTTACTGGGAGAGTGGTTTATCAGAGAAACATGGAGTAATCTCTTCATATGGGCGTGAGAGGGCTGGTTCTGTTGGCAAGAGTGATTCAGCGGAATTTAGGCTCAATGTCTCCAGCTTCCTGATTATATGTCCATGTGTCCCCATCCCAAGTTCCAGGATTCCATTTCTTCCCAGTCGATGCCCTCACTTTAACTTCAGACAGGTCTTGAGGTTGGCAATTGATTCGGCATTGTAATTCAACCACTCTTAAAATAAGAATCTGGGTTTGGTTTTTGGCAGTATCAGGTCCGTTACTACAAGAAATAAGGCTTTCTTTCAAAGAACAAGTGAAAACTTTCAGGTCATTTATGCAGCACTTGAGCTTTGACTCCGAAGCATTGAGCGCATCTCTTTCTTTCATCAGGTTGTCTAGTGAAAGTAGGACCAATGAACCAGCTTCCTCATACTTCTCATTATGACAAAAATTTTAGAAAGTTATCACATATGCTATCACCCAAAGCTGGCCTTTCACTAACACCTGATCTATTGGTGATGATATTTTGTGTATTTGTATTGCCACCCTATGCCATAGATTAGCAGTGCCCTCTTTACTACTAGAAGCTGAGCCATCAACATCTTTAAGACTAATCAGACTTGAGAACCAATTTAGAAAACTCATCCTTACAATTTGTTTCTCTAGAACCACTCTCGGTATCAAATGTCTTCGGCTTGGTTCTCCAGAGAAGCAAAACCAGTAAAGTGTATAAATATATGTATATAGGGAGATTTGTATCAAGGAAATGGCTCACTCAGTTGTAGAGGCTGGAATGTCCCAAGTCCGTGGGTCAGAATAGAGGCTTCTCCTGATTCGGGTAGCTGCAGGGGCTGGCAAACCTAAGATTGGCAGGTCAGAAAGCAGGGCGCTTGCTCACAGGCTGCAAAGATTGATGAATCCTAAGATTGGCAATCAAGATCGCAGGTAAGCTGCTAGCTCAAGTCCCAAGAACCAGAGGTTAGTTGAACAGGAGCCAGCTGCAGGATCCAGCTCGGAGCAAAAAGCCCCCAAGTCTTGCCAGAATGTCCACTTACATTCAATGCAGGCCACATGCCCAAGGAAACTTCCTTTCAACTGATTGTCTACTCACAGCAGATCCCTTCATGGGGGTGATCACACATCAAATCTCAACAGGGAAGTGATCAAACCATTATACAACTAAGAATCATGGCACACAATCTTTTTTTTAACACTTTATTTATTTTTTTATATTTTATTGTACTTCAGGTGAAGGCTTACAGAACAAATAGTTTCTCATGAAACAGTAGTACACGTTGTTTTATGACATTGGTTAACAAC
>NW_004444059.1:7871245-7896949 GCF_000243295.1 Trichechus manatus latirostris | reverse complement strand
AGATTCATTGTTGTTCTTTCTCGTTGCATAGTACTCCATTGTGTGTATGTACCATAGTTTGTTTATCCACTCATCTGTTGATGGGCATCTAGGTTGTTTCCATCGTTTTAGTATTGCGAACAATGCTGCTATGAACATAGGTGTGCATATGTCTATTTGAGTGACGACTCTTATTTCTCTAGGATATATTCCTAGGAGTGGGATTGCTGGATCGAATGGTATATCTATTTCTAGCTTTCTGAGGAAGCGCCATATCATTTTCCAAAATGGTTGTATCATTTTGCATTCCCACCAGCAGTACATAAGAGTTCCAATCTCCCCGCACATGGCACACAATCTTAATCGTCACACCTTTCTTGCCATAGATAATCTGGCCCTACTAAACTCTCCCACCTAAATTAATTGATTTCTCCTTGCTCCTTTTCTTCTTGAACACGCTGATGTTTTCCCTGTATTAAGGCGTCTGTATTTGATCTTCCTTCTGCTTAGAATGCTGTGGATCTTTGCATGACAGGTTCATTCTTATCATTTATGTTTTTGCTCTGATGTCACCTCCTCATAGGAGCCTTATATGGCCACTGATTTAAGGTAGCCCCCACCCGAGTAATTCTTTGTTTTGTAACCTTGTTTTACTTTCTTCATATTATTTATAAATATAAAATTATATATTAATTTACACTTGTTTATTTTCTACCTCTGCCCTCATTTGAATATACCCTCCATGGGAGCAGGCTCTTGTCTGTCTTCTTTGACCTTTGTATGTCCAGCACCTAGAGGACAGTTTGACATATAACAGGTATTAAACAAATAATTGCTGAATGAATTCGTAATTTCTGAATTCAGGGTCAAATTTCATTCCAAAAATAACCTGATCAACTTAAAACTATATTTTAGGTCTCCAGAATGTTGATACACCTCCCCATTAAGTACATAACTTGCATTACACCACATGCTAATCCATAAATTTGTTGCTTACAACGATTAAGACTTTATGTTAGACACATCTTAGAAACTTTATTAAACACTGATAATCTCAAACTGCATTTTTTCTAACCTGAACACTGTCATCTGCTTTCTTAATATTCTCTATCAAATTTTTACAGTTCACATTGAAGAAAATTCAGTACCACTATTGTTTCATCACAAACACACTATCTCTAATAAATACCATCTGAGTCTAGCCTTTTAAAGAACATTCCGTAATGTCTTAAAAAATTTTTTGTTTTTGTACATCTTTGAGAGCTGAAAGTAAGAAATGGGCAGATATCTGTAAGAATTTAAAATATAAATTTTAGTGAACTAATTTGACTTCTCACATATTTGTTGTGGATTTTAGAATATTATTTAGCAAGGCTCCTTATTCATAAACAAATATCCAGAGAGAAGCATATATTATTTATATGTGAATAAGAGGTATTGAGTTTTGGGTTTTTTTTAGAAGTTTTAAAGAGACTATAGGTATCTTAGCTAAACCAGGGAGGACTTTTAAGAATATTTTAGCATCTGGACTGGTTCCTATGAGCAAGAAGTAGTCATCTGAAAACCTTTAAGATGAGAGTACTAGGATCAGGTTTAAGCACTTGAAAACCACTGTGGTGATTATGGCAAATATACACAGGAAGGGAGCAAGATGTGAGGGGATGAATTAAAAGGTTATTGCCATGGTTGAAAGATGATTATGTCTTGGCCTGGAATGAGGGCAGTGGTAGATGTCTAGGGCAGATTCTAAAAGACCAAGGAATCTTTTCCATTTTATTTAAAGTTACTATATATTCATTTTGTTCACTTTATGCCTTCTAATAAATCTGTAATTTATCCTGATGTTACATAGATGACGTAATCTAAACATTTAGCCTACTATTTTTGGTAACTCCAAGCTATTAAATTAAGCTATATAACCAAAGCTACCATCTTAAAGATGGTGATGAAAAACACATTTTGTTTTTTCTCTATTATCTTCTTCCACCCAGAACAAAAGAGACAGGGCTGGAAATCATTTTCTAAGTGAGAACTTTAGATGCTTGACTCGATGACTCCCCTGCCCCCTTTTCTAGTGCCTGATTAAGAGACAGAGTTTGAAAGGGACAAGAGAATAGTTAAGCTGTTTAGATTTAATTCCTATGTTATTAAATTAAGATGGTGTATTGACATCATCACTTTTGCAAATATCTTTTCTAGACATTTTCGAAAACCAAAATAGATTTAAACTTTTAGTCTTGTACAAAAGGTTGTATATGGAAGGAGAGGGTAATATACATGGTGGCCTTAGGTTTACTTTACCCTGCCTGTAATGACAGGATTCTATATAATTCAGTTATCCTCAAATCAGTAACTTTATAAATGTCCTGTGTCATTTGGGAAAAAAGTAGATTGCCATGAATAAATTAACTACTCAACTGAAAATGTGGAATGGTAGATAACAATAATATTATGATCGAATGCCATTCTTATATCCATCTTCATAATTTTAAAAATGTTATTGGTGATTACAGTACAATCAGATATAATAATCTAGGAAATGCTGTCTCAACAATCATTTTGAAGTAATCAAATACTACTTTGTTTTCCCTTACTACATTTTGTGTGGGATAAATTTGACTGTTCAAGTGGGTGAATCCAGCCTAGGCATTTCTGGATTGACAATAGCTTGCATTTCAAATTACCTCTAAAATATGTATTCCCTTCATTATCATTGAATCATGACTATTTATACAAAGACTTTACCAACTGCACTGGTGTACTTTGCTCTCTAATTTTTTAACAAGCATGAAGATGGAGGAGAAATTATTTGGGCAAAGTATTATATTCTGAATTCCTAAATTTGATTTCAAGTCGTGATCCTTCTGCTCTGATAATTGGTAAAGTAACTCTTTGAATGACCCAGGTTAATTCCAACAATTGATGGACAACTTCTAGCTCAGAGAGTTCCTAGGATCTTACTTATCCTTTAGGAGCTTTGAGTACTAGTTTCAGGAGCAAACTTTTATTACTTTGTTAGGCCACAGATAGCACCTCTGCATCTAAGCTAAGTTGGGTTTTCCTGCATCTTCCCCAAGGATGCTTTTAGCTACTAGCAAGACAACAGTCTCAACAAATTATTTTGTACATTTACTTAAACTCAGGAAAAATCTGACTGGAAAATTCCTCAGTGAAATACATTATAAGAATAGAAGTAAAAATTAAAAATAATCCTCCAAGCTTTACTTACTACCAAATTAATTGTGGTTTATGAAATATAGTTTCAGTCTCTGGAGCTATCGTTTCATATTAGAATGTGCAAATAAATTTTTTTTCCTCTAATAAAATAAAATTTACACTCAAAATATTACAGATCTTCATAATACTTGCGCTCTAGAAACTGACTTATGTAATAAACACCTAATGAGCATCTGCTATACATCAGGCATTCTGCTAGGCTATTGGCTACAATAAGAGACAAGCCCTCTTGAAGTTTACATTCTGGTGGATATCAGAAGAATAAGAACTGATAAACAAATAAGTAAAGTCATCAGATTTAATAAAGATTATAAGTAAAAATGAGTGACTAATAAAAGAGGCAGAATTGATTTGAAAAGGATGATCATGTCAAGCCTCTCTAAGAAAGTGATATTTAGGCTGAAATCTAAAGGAAAGCAAAAAAGTAGGGTGAGAGTCTCAGGTAGAGGGAATGGCAGGAAAGAGTTTATCAGGTTCCACAACCTGAATGAAGGACAGTGTGACTGGTGTGTAGTGAGGAGAAGGAATCATGTGGGATGAAGTTGGAGAGATGGGCAGGGCAGAGCCCTTCATCTCATTCCATTCTGCTCTCATTCCAGCTGTCTCCATTACCCAATTATGAATGGCTACAGTCAGAAATTTATATCTTATCCTAACATCAATGGAAAACCGTTGAAGTGCCTTCATGATCTGAGAGATGCAATCTGCTTTAAGATTATCTTTGCTGTTGTTCAGAGCCCTGGTGGCACAGTGGTTGAGAGCTTGGCTGCTAACCAAAAGGTCAGCAGTTTGAATCCACCAGCTAGCTGTTCCTTGGAAACTCTATAGGACAGTTCTACTCTGTCGAACTGAGTCGAAATCAAATCAATGGCAACGTTTGTTTTTTGTTTTTTTGTTTTTTTCGGTTTTGCTGTTGTGCAGAAAAAGATTGAAGTGGAACAAGAGGGTAGATGGTAGAGTTGGTGAGAAGAGAGCAAGTCCGAGACCCAATCTGAACAAATGGATTCTCTTTCAGAAATCCATGTATAGGATAATTTACATTTTTATTGCTCTGAGATGAAAGCAAATTACTACAATACTTTTTCCAGGATAAATGATTCAAGAATCTATATGAAAACTTTATACAAATAAGAGAACTACAAGCAAGAAGCCAAGGAATATGTATATGTTAAATACTTCCTATAAAAATATCAGCTATAAAACATACAAGGCTTTGTACCTTATAAAAGATGAAACAAAAATCTAAAGACATATAAACATTCATAAACTTGCTGAGGAAAAATGTCTAGATCATCTAATTCAATTTCTTTTCAAGTTCTGCTGAGATTTCCTGCAGAAGATTCCTGGCTTATATTCTCTCAACCTGAGCTTAAAAACTGTCTGTGAAGGGGAGGGAGTTTACCCATTTTACAGGCATCCTTAGATTTATTAATAGCTTTAATCAATAGATTACAGATCTCTGATAAATTCTGTAATGGTTGAACTGGTTTTCAGTAAAACCAAGCTCACAGGATAAGCCCATAGATTGCTATAGGGGCTTTCTTTTATGTCTTCTGTGAGTCAGATTTCTGTGGGAAAAGACAAACCATCTTTGGGAATTTCAAGCAACCACTGAATTAGAGTCTTAAAAAAAAAAAAAAAAACCACTTTTGTCAGAACTGTGGCAGTGGAAATCTACTGGCTTTGAGTAAAGCAAGAAGTTGTAGGAGTTGAAGGGACCCCGAATGATCATCAAATTACCTGCAGTATCAAAAAAGGTGATCCATGGGAGAATCCCAGAGGGCCCTGGCCCTTTAGCTTCTGCTGAAGCCCAGTGGTTCGCCCATCAATGCTGGAGCAATGTAAGCTTCTGCATTTTTATGACCTTCCAATACTTTTCTAGTGCCTCTCAGTCCCAAGAGAGTCCAGAAAATGTAGTTTTCACGTTTTCAATTCCCGTAATAGCAAGGAAAGCAAAGAGAGGAAGAGGAATGGTGCTGAGATTCCAGCAGGAATTGCAGCATGCCTTCTCCAAAACTAAGTAGATTTGCATGATAACCACTAAAAGTTACAAAAAGAACGCATCCAAAGTGGATTTTAGGAAATGCTAAATGAAATGAAAGAAAAGAAAATAAATCAGCTCTCAAATTCTAAATCGATTTCCTGGTAAGGAAGTTGATGTTATTAGAAGCATCATTAAAAATTATAGCACAAAAAATTACAGAAATTTAAGCAATATGATGAAAATATTTAAAAATATTTACCCAAGATACAGAAGTTAATGATTAATATCACTCAATCACCAAGACTCACAGATAATAGTGTGGCATCTGTATTTAGTTGTTGTTGTTGTTAGGAGTCGACTCACAGTAACCCTATGTACAACAGAAGGAAACACTGCCCGGTCCTACACCATCCTCACAATCCTATATTTACTACTCCTCATATTTTCCCTTTCATTATTATAAACTCATTGCCATCAAGTCAATTCCAGCTCACAATGACCCTACAGGACAGAGTAGACCTGCCCCAGAATGTTTCCAAGGTTGAAATCTTTAAGGAAGCTGACTGCCACATCTTTCTCCTGCTGAGCAGCTGGTGGATTTGAAAGGACAAACTTTTGGTTAGCAGCCAAGCACTTACTTAACCACTGCGCCACCAGGGCTCTTCATTGTTATAAATAACGCTATAAAGGGCATCTTTGTATATAGACCTTTTTCTTTCCTGAATTTCCAATTATTTTCTTAGAATGCATCACTAGAAGTAGAATTGCTGGATTAAAGGGCATGACCTTTTAAATATTTGGCATACACATTGATAGTTTAAAGATAAGGCACACAGCAATGCCTGCATTTTATTGTTTTTAAAAAGTGGCCAGTATTTTATAATTTTTTTAATTATGCAAAAATACTACCTCTTCATTTTTATTACTAATGAGTTGAATATATTTACATGTTTAATAGCTATTTATAGTTTCATTTCTGTGAAGTTCTGTCCACATCTTTTTCTCTGTTTCCTAATAATATACTAATAACTTCCTTACAACTTTCGTGATTAATTTTAAAGTAAATTATTAAAATTATTCAGGTCATATTTGTAGCAAATATTTTACGAAGTTTGTATTGAAATGTTATTTATGATAGATGATGTTATTTACTTTGATTGCATAACAATGCATTCTCATCATAAAAATTCTAAAATATATAATGTTGAACATAAGCAACAAGTCACAAAAAATATATGCAATATAAGTCCATTTATACGAAGTTCAAAAGCAGAAAACAATGAAGCAATTTTTAAAGAGATACATATATGGTAGTAAATGCCTCAAAATAGAATGATTAACATAAAAATCAGTACAGAGTTGCCTCTAGGGGAGTAGTGGGGAGGGGACAATCAGGAAGAGGCTCCTGGGGTGTTGACAATGTTCTGTTTCTTTGCCTGGGTGATGAGTATGCAGATGTTTGCTTTACTATGTCCTTAAAAATACTCACTTACATAATTTATTTCAAAATACTAAAAGTAAAAAAGAGGTTGAAGAAGCTGAGAAGTAAAAATTGTTATTGAATTTGGCATTTAAGTGATCAATGGTAATTTCAAGAGAGCAACTTCCATAAAATAGTGTTGGTGAAAAACTTATTTGTCTATGTTCTAAAGGGAAGAGACAAAATAAACAAATAATTATATAACATATTGTCAGATACTGATAATATCTGAAGATAACTGAATAAAAACAAAGCAGGGGAAAGAGTGATGTTAGAGGCCTGGGGCCTACGTTTTCAGTTAGGGCAGCAGGAAAAGCCTGCTCTGACAAGGTGCAATGGAAAAAAGGTTGGAATGAAGTGAGGGAATGACCCAAGCAATGGCTCAAAGTAGTCTTGCCAGAAAATCTCTGAGCCTGGAGTATGTTGGATGTTCAAAGAGCAGCAAGGAGACTTGTGTGGCTGGGGCCAAGAGAGCCAGGGGTTGTTAGTTGCCATAGAGTCACCTGCGACTCGTGGCAACCCCATGTACAACAGAATAAAACTTTGCCTGGTCCCATACCATATTCACGATCATTGGTGAATATTGAGTGACTTCCAACCTAGTTGGCTCATCTTCCAGCACTATATTGGATTATATTCTGTTTGATCCATAGGGTTTTCATTGGCATATTTGCAGAAGTACATCACCAGGCCTTTCTTCCTAGTCTGTCTTAGTCTGGAAGCTCTGCTGAAATCTGTTCACCATGGTGACCCTGCTGGTAGTTGAAATACCAGTGGCATAGCTTCCAGCATCATAGCAACACGCAAGTCATCATAGTACAAAAAAACTGACAGAAAGATGGTGGCAAACCAGGGGAGAGTGGATTGGAGATTGAAGAAGTAGACAGGAGCTGAAACATGAAGATGTTTACAGGACATTGTTAAGGACTTTGGATTTTATGCTACATGGGATGAAAAGCCTTTGGGACATTTTAAGCTGGAAAGTGAAATGATAAGATTTATATTTTAAAAGTCTCACTTCAGCTGCTCTTTGGTGGGAAAAATGAAACCTCTGTGAATGGTGGGAAAAATCCCTTTTGATCTCTGGAAGCAGAAAGGACAGTTAGGAGCCAAACAGCAATAATCCAAGTAAGAGATGAGATCAAATTTGACTAGGATGGTAATGGCAGAAGATGAAGGAAACAGTTATACTCAGGATTATTTTGAAAGAAATCCAACAGAAGTTTCTGATGATTTGATGAGGAGTGTGAAAAAAGATTCAGGATAATTCCAAGGATTTGGATTGACCAAGAGAATCATATACTGAAATGCGGACTACTAAGGGAAGAGCAGTTTCAGAAAAAATAAGTAAGTTTAATTTTGACATGTTGTGTTCAATATATCTAATAGACATCCAGGTGGACATGGATTAAAAAAAAAAAAAAAAGGATCATCTAGAAAAACTGAGAAACCAGCTGAGGTACAATGACATAAATTTCTCAGAAAACCAATTGACACATTATCTGCAACCCATACTAGCCTGGATCCAGAAAAGGAGATGGCAGATGGTTGTTGGTGCTGCCTAAATTTGGCCAATTGCATGGTTGATATACTAGGATATCAAGGGAAAGAATTCATTACTTCTAGTTAAAGAATAATCAAATAGTTCGACATAGAGTCTATATCTGTTAGGTTATTTTCAGCTATTAGTAACAAACCCTTAACTCAAAATTGCTTAAATAGTAAGAGATAGGTGGCCTCTTGGACTAGTGGAATCAGTGTCTCAATAATATCAAGGACCAGTTTTTTTCCCCTGTCTCCATTTGTGAGGTTTCAGTATCAGCTTCATTCTAAAGCTGGTCCTCTCTATGGTGGTAGATCAGCTGCAGCAGTACTAGGAATCATTGCATTCATATCCTATAATGTCCAAGCAAGAAGAGGATCTGTCTTCATTTGATGCTCCATCTTAAAATGAATGACCTTTTCTAGAAGTCCCTCAAAAAACCTTTCCCACATTGTCCAGACCTAGTTAAGCTGGCCATAAACTAGTAAAATGAAGTCTCCATGACTGCTCAGAGTGATCAAGATTTACAGTTGATCCAGGGATGGCAAAACCTTTCCTTGAAGAGTGCATATCTGAGCCCCCACCCCCCAAAAAATAATTGAGAGTCTATTGGTAAGGAGTGGAGCCCTGGTGGCACAGTGGTTAAGCACTTGGCTGCTAACCAAAAGGTTACTGGTTCAAATCCACCAGCCACTCCTTGGAAACCCTATAGGGCAGTTCTACTCTGTCCTATAGGGTCTCTGTGTGTCAGAATTAACTTGACGGCAATGGGTCTGGTTTTTGGTTTGATATTGGTGAGGAAGCAAAGAGAAAAACAGATTTATGCTTAATATTCAAAGTTAAAAAAGGAGTTAAACATGTATATACACTTAGGGAAAAAGAAAAGAGGAAATGAGGTCAAAGGGCAGCTTCATAAAACAGAGGAAGAGGGAAAGGGTAGAAGGTTAGCTTCAAAAGCAGAAAATTTAGGCAGGATAATTTTTTATTCAAGCAAGAAGGAAGGGTTATCAACATGGATGCTGAGATTAAAAGAAGGATTTATGATCTTGAGTAAATTACCAAGGTTTATGTCAGTAAATTGAGTTGAGAATACTCAAAGTCAGTAAACGCACATTTATCCTTTAAAAAATATGTTTGGCACTACCGCTGTTAAAGAATATTTGATTAAGTAGATAAGAGAAGAAGAATGTTTAAGGAATGATTAAGTCATTACTGCCATAGGAAGACTGTAAAGGCTTTTGTTTGTATTTTAGATTAGATACTCCACAGTACTGAAATCTATGGGACATCCTAACCACATCCAAGAGCTGTTTTTAGTGCTGAATTCTAAATTTAGAAAGTCATACAAGGAGGCTATAGTCTGGAGAGAATATTGTTAAAGGAACTAAAATTGGAATCTAGTATGAGACAGGACTGTCATATATATTCAATGTTTTGGAAAAAAGGAGGTTGAAATTTAAAGATGGTGTCATGTTAGGAGAATGTAATTACGTTGAAGAAGTTTCAAGAAATGAGCCTATGGTCCTAAGGGGAAATACTTGCCTTATTTTTCTGAATTTGAGATGTCAGCAAAATCTCAGTTTTACTAAATAGTAATCCGTTTATTTCACGTTGGTTACATAATGACAATCATAATGTATTTTAGTTTTAAAGTTTCAACCAATTCTTATGTTACAATATTTTGCATAAACTGGTAATGAGAAAATGAATAATCTTGTGAAATTATGTATAATTTTAATTCTAAGTAAGCTCAATTTTGCATTGTTTTCTGTGAATGTTGAAATATTAATGGCATAAAAATTTTCATTAAGGTATTTCTTCTGTATACTGAAATGGATTGGGAATATTCTATGTTCCTAAGAAAGGAATGTTAGGATAGCTATACTTCCAATTAAACCATAGGATATGACTTTGTATTCTCTCCTGAAATAAAAATAATAAATATATGAATTAAAGCAATCAGATTATCTTTAATTGATATATGTATCCACCATCAAAACACCATTTCATAATTAATTTTCCTTTGAAACATTATAGGCAGTGTAGAAATTTGTAACCCTCTCAGGAAAATATAAAGAAAATTGTCCATGTTGAGAAAGGGAATTGGGTTTTAATTTTCTCTCCTGGGATCTGACACTTACCCACTGTAACATAAATTTGAAAACCATTTAGAAAAGAAAATGAGTTTGTCATTGTTAAAAATAAAACATTGGAAATTTCTCACAAATATAACTGGAAGCCTTTAATGCTGTAATGAGGCAATATAAAGCACTTAAACTGGGAAGTGATATATCAACATATTAAAATGTGCCATTTGATACTACATTAGGGACCAGTTTTAGTGATTTATGAAGGAATGTTTAAGTCTCAAAGTTCTTCTCATAGTTGGGTAAGGCTGGAAGCCAGGCCTCTGCGTACATTATTCACAGTATGGAAGCAATTCAATGAAGCAAGTGACATTCCAGAGGGAGATTTTACAGACACCTTCTGTAAAATGAGCCAGACCAAGAGAATATAAATCATTTAGAACATATTACAAGAGTAGGAATTCCCCTAGTCAATAGTCTTTCTTCTATTACCTTCCACTCCAGGCTCTTCATGCTGACTCTCATATCTTTTTTAAAAAAATGGGTTCAAAAGCAAATGGCCAGTCTTTGTTCACATGGCCATGAGAAGCAGGAAGAGTGTAGGGTGTTGTAGGTTACAGAAGACAGTAAGAATCTAGGGTGTTGTAGATTGTAGAGGACTCAGGAAAAGTCAAGGGTGCTATAAATTACAGAGGATTTAAGCATAATGAAGTTGTAGATTACAGAGGATTCAGGAAGAGTCAAAGGTGTTGTAGAGCCCAGAGGACTCAGGAAGAGTCAATGGTGTAGATTACCGAGGACAGGCTCCTGAAGAACATTAGCCCATAAGAGAAGCCTCAGAGTCTAGATATATCTCGAGATTGTGAATTCTTAGGACAGCAACATCTGTGCAGATGATTCTTCCAATGCCCTATCCTCTTTGTCTAACTCCTCTTTTCTGATGACCTTGTCCTTTGCCCTGCCTTAGCCACCCACACAAGGTCACATACTAGCCAAGTGCTCTTAAGCCAGAGTTCACAGATTCGAATGTGAATTAGAATCTGAGTGAGTCCCTGCAACTTGAATAGGAAAAAATTACATGATAATTTTCACTAATTTCTAACTGAAATTTAGTATTCCTTCAAATATGAATATAGGAAAAAAATCACTGCCACCAATAACAATCACAGACATTTCATATTTCAGCAGTAGCAAATTTCTTAAAATATCATTTCAAGAGTATGGTATTTATTAGACCTGCTACTAGATTTTGCAATATAATTAAATAATAAGCACATTATTTTAATGTATTAATGCATATATATTCAAACCAAAAACCCATTGTCATCAAGTTGATTCTGACTCATAGTGACATATATATTAAACTTCCTAATATATTTTTTCAATTTTATTGTGCTTTAGGTGAAAGTTTACAGCACAAATTAGTTTCTTATTCGAAAATTTATACACAAATTGTTTTGTGACATTGGTTGCAATCCTCTCAATGTGTCGGCATTTTCCCCTTTTCCCTTTACACCCCAGGTTCCCAGTGTCCATTAGTCCAGGTCTCCTGTTCCTTCCTGCCTTTTTGTCTTTGCTTTTGGGCAGCTGTTGCCATTTGGTCTTGTGTACTTGATTTAACTAAGAAGCACATTCCTCACATGTGTTATTGTTTGTTTTATAGGCCCGTCTAATCTTTGTATTTCTAGGTTTCCTTTCTAATTCTACGTATTTTATTTTATGCAAGTAAATACATTTTTCTCAGTATTCTTAGAGATTCACAGACTACCAAAGGAGTTCATGATATATATATATATATATATATATAAAGGTCTAAGAATTCCTGCAGGTCTTGATAATACTAATAACTGCAAAAAAAATTAAAATTTTAATTTTAAGCATTCTATTCTCTGACCACTAACTCTTACCTTTCCAGCTTACTCTTTCAAATCTCCCCCCAACTCCAATAATTCTTCTATCCCTCCCATATGTACCACTGATCTTTTCACTTTTTTTCTTTATTTTTTTATTCCTCATTCCTCCTCATGTCTTCACTTTTCTTCTTACTCAGCTCAGATTCCATGGTCCATAATTCAGATCACTGCGTTATCCATACCTTGACCCATGTTCCCTTTATGGTCCTCACACACCAAAATCCAACCTCTGATTAAATAAAACTTTCTGCATATTATTTATCTACATACAAGTAGAACTCCATGTGCTCCACCTAAATTACCCTCTTCCATCCCCATCCTCAACATTCACCACCTCATCAACACTGTGTGCCTGGAAACTCTCACACCTAATCTCCTCATGTCCTTAATTCTTATTTATGACAACAAAAGAAGTCTAGTACTCCCAAATTAATCCTTCATACAGCTCTGTATGTCTATTTTCTGACTCCTATCTGTATCCATGTTGAACTCCACAAACCTTCCAATTTGCTGTCTGGAGCTCTTTGTCGGACATCAGCAACGGTCTCCTCTAACTTCCACCTTTTCACTGAATGTTTCTTTCACCTTCTTACTTTATCTGAAACCTTGCTCTCCACAATGACATTGCTCCTCCTTCAGTCTATACAAAAGTGGTGACTAGCTCTCTCATACCCCTTGAACACTGGGCTTGGTGGAAGGGTAGGTGTCCTCTTTGCTTTTCCTTCTCTTTTCTCCAAAAATCCCTGATTTGAATATCATATCATCAGCCTCTGATACCCATTTCCCATTCTTGTTGAAGTTTTCTACCAAACCCAGGTCACATCTATTCATTCCTTGAAGGTTTTAGTTCACCATCACACAGTCCAACACTACTTCTACCATACTTTTTGGAGATTTCAATATGCACATAGATGATTGTTACATTAACCTGTCCTCTCAGTTTCTTGAACTCCTTCATTTTATTTATGTGGTTCTTCCCATAGGGGAGCACTGGTAGCATAGCAGTTAAGAGCTTTGACTGCTAACCAAAAGGTTGGCAGTTTGAATCCATCAGCCATTCCTTGGAAACCCTAAGGGGCAGTTCTACTCTGTCCTATAGGGTCACTATGAGTTGGAATCAACTTGACAGCAACAGGTTTGGTTTTGGTTTTTTTGGAAACCTCAAGTGGGGAGCCCTTGTGGTGCACTGGTTTATGAGCTCAGCTGCTAACCAGAAGGTTGGCAGTTCAAATCCACCAGCCACTCCTTGGAAACCCTATGGGACACTTCGACTCTAGGGATGCTGTGAGTCATAATCAACTCAAGGGCAACGGGTTTTTTAACCTTAAGTGGACCCATAGTGCTGGTAGACAATTCCACTACATTTTCCTAGTACATTTGCTCCTCTCCTAAACAACTATTCCATACCTTCTTCTCCTTCCCTGAATTTCCAATACATCTTTTCCATCTTCCATCTTCAGTAAATGACCTTGTTTCCTGTTTCCCTGAGAAAATAGAAGGAATCAGAAGGAGCCAACTACCATATCTTCTAATCTATATGCATATGTGCCCATGTGCCCTGCCTTCCCTCCTGATAACCTGACTGAATTCTAGAAGAACTGATGCCTTTGAATTGTGGTGTTGGTGAAGAATATTGACTATACCATGGACTGCCAAAAGAACAAACAAATCTGTCTTGGAAAAAGTGCAACCAGAATACTCCTTAGAAGCAAGGATGGCGAGACTACGTCTCGCATACTTTGGACATGTTATCAGAAGGGATCCATCCCTGCAGAAGGATATCATGCTTGGTATAGTAGAGGGTCAGTGAAAAAGAGGAAGATCCTCAACAAGATGGATTGACACAGTGGCTGCAACAATGAGCTCAAGCATAACAGTGACTGTGAAGGTGGCGAAGGACAGGGCAGTTGTTTTGTTCTGTTGTACATGGGGTCACTATGAGCGGGAACTGACTCAACTGCACCTAACAACAGCAACAACATCTAATCTCCACATGTGAGCCAGATTCCAGCATGTTTTGTTAATTCAGGAATATTACTTCAGCCATTCTTGTCTTTCTCTTCTGCATCATAATTTTCCTTCTTTCTATTTGTTCTTTCTCATCACCATGCAAGCATTTTGCAATGGTTCTTATTTTTAAGAAAAAATAAAACAAACTTCCCCCTGTAGCTAATATATCTGCTAATCCTCTACTTTTCTTCAGAGCAAAACTCAACAAGTCATTTTTCCATTATCACTACCTCTAATTCCTCTTCTTAAATCTTCTCTTGAATTCCTTCCTGTTAGACTTTTATCCCAACACTCTACCAAAATAGCTGTTGTCATGGTCACCAGTGGCCTCTGTATTTCTAATCTAACAACAATCCTTCTTCTCACTTAAGCTCTTAGCAGCATTAATATAGTTGATCACTTTTTCCTTCGTAGAAGACAGATGGTGACTTTCTGGACACCAGTCTTTCTTGATTTTTTTCCTCCCTCAAAAGCTATTTTTCTCAGTCTCCTTTGCTAGTTTCTGCTCATCCCCCCAACCTTTGAACTCTAAAATGCCCCAAGGACTCAGTACTTCAATAAACTTTTTCTTATTTCCTAAGTAACAACACACATTCCCAGGCTTTAAATGTCGTTTATATGCTGACAACTCTCAAATTTATATTTTCCCTGGTCTACTTTGCCGCTTAATTGCCATCTCCACTTGAATGTCTAAAATTGAACTCTTTCTTTTTTTCCCCTATATTTGTTTTTCCCACAGTTTATCCATCTCAATAAAGTATCTCCAATCTTCCCCAAGACAATCTTTGACTTCTTTTTTTTTCTTATACACCACATCCATTTCATCAAAAAATCCTATTGGTTTTATCATTAACGTATATCTAAAAACCGTCCCCTCTGCTGCCATCATCATAGACCAGCCATCGTTCTCTCTTCTTCCAGGATTATTGCTCTAGTCACCTAACTGCTTTCTGGTTTTGTGCTTGACACCCTGTATTTCATTCTCAACAGAGTGACCATCATAATGATCCTGTTAAAATATGTTAGCTCATATCACTTCTCTGCACAAAAACCTTCAATGATTTCTCATTTGCTCAGAATGGAACACAGTCATATTCATATATGTATTTTGTCTCATCTCTATCAACCTTAGTTATTACCATTAATACCCCAGCTCATGGGCTAGAAGCCTGTTTCTGATGGTTTTTATTTGATTTCCCAATATCCTGAAAATCTGACTCCTCTAATCAAGATGACTATAATATTCTTATATATTTAACGATATTATGATTGTTTATATAACTTGTTTATTTCACATAGATACATTCTTTTCTTCATATGTGGAATGGGAATAATAATAGTGTCTACCTTTATGTGAGTAATAAATGATGAATAAGTTATTACTATTATTCAGGGGAATACATGAATAAATTAAAACTTATTATCATGTGCCTTAAACCTTTGCCACTCAATTCCAACCAAAGGCATGACTGGAAGAGATAATACTCTATACTGGTGTTTCTTAATCTTTTTTCATTATTGCCTCCATAAGAATCATTTTAGACAATTTTTTTTCCTAACAGTTGCCTACACCATGAAATTTTCATATCACAGGTTTATTATGTATCTGTTTATGTACTGTGTCCCTTTGGAGGTTCACAAACCATTGTAATATCTGAGATTTTTTCCACCCCACAAGAACCAGTTTTTCAGCTCTTGGGAGCCATATTGCCCCTGTTGAGAAAGCATGCTCTCTGGATATACCTTAATCCATCCATTCCCTAGAAATATAATCAATTTTATGAATCAATTCATCCAAAGCTTCAGTGAGCTGTGTTTTTAGAACACATTGTTTTGTGCCCTCATAGAATTAATCTTTATTAAGTTGTACTTTTCCTTATGGTATTGGCTTAACACTGAGGAACATTTTATAGATACACACACAAAACAATTCCATAGAATTCACTACCATATTACTCTAGGATTATTGAAGATATGTCTTGCTTACTACAGTTTTCTTCTTTTAAGCTACCATGATAGAAAATTCTCTCAGATAGGGCTGAGCCTAGAGAAGTTAACACCCTGGGCCAGGTCAATAACTATAATTTATATTTAATAAAATAATTTAATATTAAATGAGTATTCCTGAAACTCTTGTGTAATATTTATGTAATGGAGAGGATGAAATCTGATTAGAGGAAGGATGTGAAGGAGGACCGCTTCTGTATAAATGTCAGAATAATTCATCTTAGACCAACATTGCAAAACTCAGTACCCCTTCTCTCCCCCCACACACATAGTCAAAAAAAACAAAAACACTTTTTTTGCAGTTAAATAAATCCATCCTTCTCTATAGGCCATTTTTGATATTTCATTGGAGCATATTTAATAGGAACTTTACACTCTATATACACTCTCTAAATAGGTTATCAATGTCTTCCTTCAATACAACACTCTCCTTTAAAAGAACTCAGGTATATATATATTTTATTAATTTGTTGCATTTCTAATACTATATTACTATCCATAATAAATTATTATCCTGGGTATCTGCCCAGCTGGACTGTCTCTGAACCTGATTTCATCCTCAAATTTCAGGACAAGCAGTAGATTGGCTTTTCCTGAGCACATTGTTGCTTTTATCTTTTTAATAAAATCTTTATGACTGATCTATTAATCTCTGCATTGCCTGGCTGGAAGTTTAGAGCCAAATTTGCAACATATACCTCTAGAAAAGTATACACAGCATTATGCATTTTAATAAAAATATGTTAATGCATGTAGAATGTACTTAAAAAGTACCTGGAAAGGTATAAACACTTAATAAATATTAGTGATATTGGTAGTAGCAGTATTTGATGTTGTTGCTGCTGCTATTTTTGTATCTTTATCTCTTAGCTTCTTCTTATTTTTCCTAACCTTATTTTCCTTTCCTTCAATTTTCTTACTTTTTCCTTATCATGCTTTATATATTTTTGTAAACTATCTTAAAGCCTTCTTAGAGTGAGGTAGCATATAATTAATAAGTAAATATTTATGTTCTATATTCCAAAGAATCTGGCAATGCATTTTGATTCAATATTTTTTTCAATTAAGCTATCAAAAAAAACTTATCTGAATAGATGTAGATATATTAAAATGTCTTATGGACTTAGATAATAAATGTCTTAAAGGCATGTATTGACCCTCATGAAGTATAAGACATAATATGTATCAGATTATTAAGTATATGCTTTATGATTAAAGTGTAACTTAAAAAGAACTTTTAAAATAATGTTTAAAGTTATAAAAAAGGTATTCTCAAATGTGAGAGGCAATAAAATCTAAAGAAAAATGTTAAAATTGGAAAAAATGGATCAAAAATGCCTTTATATTTAGTATCTTAATTTTCAGTGCAAATGGAGAACTGACATATATGATTCTAAGATTACAAAGAGAATGTAATCCAAGGAGAAACCTAAAACATAAAGCAAATTGATTTAATACAGAAAGATTGGAAATAGAAAAAATATTTGAAAAATATAGCCATCATAATTCATATATCATCCAAGTATCTCAAGTGTTTTGTAACACTATGTATTCTGAGGATTTTGAGAGAGGCTTGGTTTTTAAAAATGAAATGACACTCTTTCTTTTTGTACAGTCACTATGTCTGCCCAAACCTCCAAAGCTTATAAATATGTTGTCATGTAACGCCCAACATGAATTTGATGTAGAGAAAAAAGTACTATACAGATAACATTTATTTAGCTTTTGTCCCCTTTGTGTTTCTACTAAGTATATTTTTCTTCCAGTAATGAGATCTGGTCCTTTAGAAGAATGTTCATTACTGGGAGCCTGACTATTTTTCTATTTTATTAATTGCTTGTATTTTTATGATTTTGATTGTTGAATGTATCTTTTGGCAGTTCTCTGAAACCATGTTATTATTATTTATTTATTCACTTTGCTTTTTATTCTTAGGATTGGAAAAACTGTCTTTACCAAAAATTTCTAACTGATCTTTAATATTTTTAATATTTTAAACTAAAGTATATTTAAATACCATTACATGAAAAATAATGTTATCTGATATTTATTCAGTTATTTTGGTAGAATTTGGGGTTAGGTTAATAGAATAGAAAAAGCTTTTACTTAGAATTTTCTTTGACTTTTTAAAATTCTTCTTCACCATTTTTCAAATAAATTTATTATTAAAGCAAGAGCTCCAATAACGGTATTTCTTTTTATTTTCTTATGCTGTAAAAAAATGTTTTAACCATATTCAGAGGAACTTTAAAAGCAATAATAATTATTTTATGTCAGGTGAAAGAAATATTAAAGCAAAATTATTCTATATGTGAATTATATAAACTAATTCTTTGTTTTAAAATCTCTTCTTCCTTGTTGAAGATTTATTTTACTAAAATTTGAGATTAATTAAATTAATAATAAATTTTGGTAGGAGTTATAGCATTGGAATTGGGAAAAAAATATGGCATAAATGTTGTAGACAATATTAAACTCAGTATTTCCAAGGACAAATTAACTAGGAATTGTTATCAATGCTTAATATCCTAGATTATGTATATTTTTTATAAAATAAGAACTACAGGGCAAGCTAGACAAAGGATGGAGCATCACGGGAAGAATGTGCTCACAGTGAGTCACTGCTTTGGTGGAAAAGAAAGTCATCCTTTCCTCACTTTAAACTTGAACTAATGTTCTTTCTTTATAACTAACCTACTGATAATGCAAGCAAAAGCACTTATCATAGTGCACAGTAGTTACTCAATAATTTTATTTAATCTTCAGCAATTACTAATAAACAAGACAAGCCAGTCAATGAACAAGGTGCTTCACACAGCATGTCTTCATAATATATTAGCAACTACCATATTTTATTTAAATAACTCATTCTTTAGTTATAGATGTACTTATATATACTTATGTAATTTAGAAATTTTTAAGTCATGGGATACATTTGATAACTTCCCATTGATATGTATTTTAAATACCATGCTTCTATCATGTAATATATATTTTTTATGCAGATATCCTGTGTAGTCAATGAATTGTAATACCAGAAAACCAAACCCATTGCCATTGAGTTGATTCCAACTGATAGTGACCCTATAGGACAGATTAGAACTTCCTCATAGGGTTTCCAAGGAGCGGCTGGTAGATTCGAACTGCCAACCTTTTAGTTAGCAGCCAAACTCTTAACCACTGTTGCACTGGTATCCTCAACCATTTTTTAATAAAATAACTTGCAACATTGCAAGTTTTAAAGTTAAAGATTAGCCATTATTCCAAGTAGCAAACATTTTTGTTGTGGCTGTTTCCCCAGGTCAATAAATTCTCTGACATTTGAACAATTGTGTTTGAAATATAATCTAACATATTTTTATTTTCTATTAAATTTATGTTAAAGGAGATGATAAAATGTCTCCTTAGATTCTTTAAGGAATTTGTATGTTTTTATTCTTTTGAATTGTTCTATGAATTAATGAAATGAAAATTAATATCCCTTACAGGATTAACTATAACTTTATAGTAAATTAGATTATTAAAAAGCAATGGCTTAGAATAAAAGTTTAGTTCTCCTTGAATATCAAGGATTACTTTTTACTGGCTTCTCTTTTTTTAGTAACACACTTCTCAGTAAATATTTTGTTATTATCACAACAGAAGGGTATTCTAAATATACATATGTATATGTTGTCCCATAGTTACTTTCTTAGCTCCTGTCCCTCCTCCTTCAAAAATTCCCTTTCTGTTACCACCTGCAGCTATCCCTCTTTTTGCTCCCATGGTGCCTTAGATATTGTGTGTTCAATAGCACATACTACAGGTACTGTAATGTGGTTTACTGTCACTCAACTGTGATCTCTGTGAGGAGAAAGGCTATGTCCCACCTAGTACTCAACACGGTACTAGTAGGTTCTCCTTGAATGTAAATTGACTTAATGAAGGAAATATTTGACAGTTAAGTTTTTTTCTGTTCTATTAAACTTAGAGGAGCTATCTTCAAAACAAAACAAAAACAGATTTAATCATAATCACAGATTTTAACCACATTCAGATGTTTACTGTCTGCTTAGCTAAAAAGTCAACAGCTGTATCTACACGTTGAATGATGTCAGTGTACCTTTCTCATCTGTGACTTCCTCGCTCTGCCCTCTCAGCTTCCCACTCAGAAGTGTTATAGTCTAGGATATGCCCTTATTTTGAAGGAAGCATAGGCCTTACCTCAGTACCCAGGCCCTTTTTGAAGTGTGCACAATCTTAGAAATCCAAAGTGGTCAAGCTGTGATCAGAAGAGCCCTGACTCCCTAACTTGAATGGTATCTAAGGTCCTAGTTGTCACCTTGCAAATGCCCTTCAGTTTGGGCCTGGCCAGGTGCCATTTCCTTCCTGAGTCCAGTAAGAAATTCGTTGTTGGCCTGCAGCATCTTCACAGGAATGACTGTTATTTTATTTCTTTTAGTTATTTCTTTTTGACAAATGGAGCAAGCCAGAAAAGAATTTCCTAATAATAATAAGAAGAAGAGCTGTCACCTATGGAAATATTTATAGCATACATTATGTGTAATATAATAGCAATGCACTCTGTGTCTTTAATTCTTTTAATAACACACTGAGGCATATGTTACTTTATTAATGAAGAAAGTAAGGATCAGAAAGTTTAAGTTAGTTGCTCAAAGTTACAAAGATAATAGGATGAGGAGCTGGGGTACAAACAACTTAGTTCTAATATTAAAGCATGTGCACTTAATCTCTACACTACGTACAGATGAGATTAATTATGTATGGCAGTTTTTATCAGAGCTTGATCATATTGGGACGTGACATGGCACAATAGAGGAGAAATGAAGATACTGAGAAATACCCACGTCCTTCTGTAAGTAATGGCCATATCACATAATAAGTAGTGATTGCCAGATAGGCAGAGATGAGATTTCCAGCACGCCAATTCCAAGCCATATTTTGTTAGCTACTTGGTAGAGGGCTTTTATCTAATCAGGCAGCATCCACATGATCCCAGGTAGAAAAAAATTTTAAATACACTCAGATTATTATTATTGAATTATGTAGACTTCAGTTATACAAGTGGAAAATTCATCTGATTCACTCAAACTAACATATTTAAAGAACTAATTACATAGTAAAACCTGTGAAAGCCAGGATCTGTGTAAGGCAGAAAACGCAAATATTTTCCACTAATAGAGAGTGATAGAAAAGTGGTAAGATTGTACCCTGTCAAAGGCAGAAAACTTGTGAAACCTTGAAAAACTAGGCAGTCCCGTCGAGTTCCAGCTCTCAAAGGTATTACTGTATAATCAAATTAATTAATTTAACCTTTTAACTAGATATATTACTTTAAAGGAATAGACTTGTTTCTGGCCTAAGATTATATTCTAAAGACATCTCCAACTTAAGATAGTTACTATATCACCACAGAAAACAAGAAATGTAGTGAATATCACTTAAAATCTCAAAATGTCATTAGCAGAACTCTCATAAGAGAAAAAAAGTATTAATGTTTAGAGTGCAGCTAATTTCTCTTGGACAATTCCATTGCCTTTTTTATCTATATTATAAAATCAACCATGGATAACTTTGGAAAAGTTATATACTCATATTACAAAGGCATTCTCAGAATATGGGATATCAGCAAAAGACCTGTGTGTCCTCATTTATGAATTGAGCACTTTAGTGAATGTTGGTTGGATGGACAGATTATTTAATGTCAAGTCCACAAACAAGTGGGGATTTTACAGGAAAACTAATTCTAAACATTCATTTTTCCCAAGAATGGAAAGTTTGAAGATGAATGAAACCTGTTCCCTATTCTCAAGGACCCCTAAACTCACAGGATATTCAGAAAGGTTAAAAAATAGCTGTGGTACTATGTATTAAGTGCTATAGGAGCAAGCACTGAGGAAGAAGCAATTAAATCCATTCATAATTATTTCAAAGAATGGCATTTTTGATGAGTCTTGAAGGATCAGTAAGAATTTTTCAGGTATAAAAAGGGTTGAAAGGATGTTTCCAGGCTGAAGAAACAAATGTACATGAAAATGATGTCTCAGTCAGTGAAGCTGGAATGCAGGATTCAAAAGGAAGACAGAATAGACATGTGGTTGATTTATGGATTATGGTTCAGCCTGTGAAAAGGGGGCAGATTGAGTTTTTGGTCTTTGTCTCTTTTTTCATTTTTTTTGTTTGTCTTATGTTCAAATAAGAGATGATGAGGTCTTCTTCTAGTTCGTTGATTAGTGCCTAGGGTCTTAAAACTTGCAAGCAACCATCCAAAGCACAAAAATTGATCTCTATTCACCTAGAGAGACAGAGAAAGAAGGAAGATCAGGAATAGGAGGAGGATATGGAATGTGTGGCTAATTGCCTTCATGAACAACTGCCACCTTTGCCATGAGACTAGGACTGGATGGTGCCTGGCTACCATTACTGAAGATTTTGATCAAGGATTCTACAGAAGAATCCTGATCAAAAGGGAGAAAATGCAGGACAGCATTTCAAATTCTCATGGACTCCAGACTTTCTGTAGCATGAAGGCTGGATGAACCGCTGAAACTATTGCCCTGAGATAGTTTTTAAACCTTAAACCAAGAAATTCCCTGAAGTCTTCTTAAAACCAAACAATAGTTTAGCTTAACTAGTAAAAAATGTCAGCCTTGCGCACTATGTTATTTTAAGACATATCTATATGGGATCAAATTGATAACAGCAATTTGAAAGATTAGATAGGACCTTAGGAGACAATGAGCTTATATCAAATGAGGGAGGAACAACTCAGAAAAGGAGGACAAGAATGATTGTGCAATTGAAATAATGTAATTAGTGTCACTAAATTGTACATATAGAAACTGTTGAATCAGTGTGTGTTTTGCTGGTATATTCTCAACAACAAAATAAATAAAATTTAAAAAAAGAGATGTGATGAGGTCCTGTATTAATAAGGTGGAGACAGTAGGGATAGATTGGAGCAGGGAGATTCTAGAGCCGTATTAGAGGCCGAAGCAACAGGAATTAGTGATCAAGTTGATACATTGGAGATGAAGGAGACAAAGATTTTTGAAAATGACTCTAAGGTTTCTCTTATGGATAATTAAGTATGAAGTGACATCAGTAACTGAGCTCAGTAATGCGGAAGGAGGAGCAAATTTTATAAGGATGACGATGGGAATGGGGAATATAAAGAAAGAGAGAAGTGGTCCCATGGTGAACCCTGAAGAATCCCAACCAGAATAAGCTAGATCAGGTAAATGCAAGGCAAGACAGTCCAGGTAAGAAACACCATGTCAAAAACAAATCATTGGTCTCAAACTTCTTTCTAGATCTTGTAACGTTTCTCTCAATACCTAAAATAGCAATTATGAGTTACTTCAAATGTATTACTGAATTGTTATCATCAATCAACATCTAAGAGTCTCTTCTTTATAAAATACATTTTCAAGAGACATAAAGACATAAGACTCAAATGTTGGGGAGAAAAAAAGGCAATAATGACTCCAAAAAATTTATAATGGAATGATTAAAAGAAGACTGGCGTTACTGGTAAAAATACTGATACTGAAAGAAGATTCCAATTCTCATTCACTGTGTGGGAATTTTATGTGTGCAATATAAACAAAATGGTTTCTTAAAGAATTTCCCAGAATTCCTGGTTGTTAGCAAGGAATAACTACTGTATTCATTTTATAATCTTTTTGCAGAAGTGATGAAAGCTAATCTCTCCCTCTACCTTTTTGAATCTAAAATGAACTTGAAAAGAATTCAAAATATCAGAGTTTAGTACCGTAAAAATATGACTAAGAGTGAACCTTCTGGAAGGAAAGGGAATTCTAAAGAATAGATAAACAGATTAAAGGAAATTCCATGTAGAAACAATCCAAAGTGATGAAAATTATTTTGTATCTCTGGATAAGAAGCTGAATAAGCACAATTGATTAGAAATCCTTTAGACTAGCCAGTGTTGAGTTCCAGCCAGTTCTTTTCTCACACATTTCAGACAATTATTGAAACAGCTGAAAAATTGTTTCTCCTGGGGAAGCACAAAGGGAAGATTCAGCTGGTTACGATTGTCTTAGTAGTTGTAGGGATTCAACAAATTTGGATAGTTTCTTTTAAGAACTTCATGTGGAAAATGAGAGAGGCACCAATTAATCCTTGTTGATAGATGGATGACACTGAATCCTGAAGTAAGGCCCCAAGGTCTGACAAACAGTTCAGTTCAGGATCTTTTTAGGAAGGAAAATACTAAATACCAAAATACTACCTCAAATAGGTGAGTCACTCATTTGTCGTAGCCCCAAAGCCAAAGATGAGTCAAGAAAGATCTAATGGGACTTTTGCCCCACTTTTACCCTGGGAAAGCTTCCAAAGTGGTTGTGTCTCTGAATCACCACACAAAACCAATAGGGGAATAGTATACTTGGCTGGTGTGGTCCTGGAGGCATACAGTTGTGAGATTCTGGTGATAATTTCAACTGATTACATGAAGGAAGAATGGTTTACTGCATTCTCAAGCAATATTATAATACATTCATGAAGCAGCCTTTGGATAGAGAAAATAGCCCTGGGCTCAGAATTAGGTTTGAACTCAATTCTCGATTTTGCTTTGTACTAGGTGGGCAAATCTGAGTCTTAGACTTCTATCTGTAAATGTGGGTAATGACACATACTTCAAGTGAGTATTGTAAGAGTTAAATAAAATAGCATGTTTCAAAGTGCCTTGGACAGACCATATTTTAGGTGGGGGTGGGGGGCAACTTAATCAGTTGGCATAACATAGTTCACAAAAATAGTGTCCTATATCCGAGTTTGGTGAGTAGCGTCTAGGGTCTTAAAAGCTTGTGAGTGGCCTTCTAAGATATAACTATTGATCTCTACTCATATGGAGCAAAAGATAATGAAGGAAATCAAAGGCTCAAAGACGAAACTAGTCCGCAGGACTAAAATTCCTTGCGAACTACAACCTCTTCAAACATGAGACCAAAAGAACTAGATGTTGCCTGACTACCACTACCGACTGTTCTCACCAGGGACACAATAGAAGGTCCTGGATAGAATGGGAGAAGAGTGTAGAACAAAACTCAAATTCCTAAAAAAGGCCAAACCTACTGAACCAATAGAGAGTAGAGGAACCCCTGAGACTATTGCCCTAAGATACCTTTTGAACTTGGAATTGAAGCTATTTCTGCACATCACCTTTTAGCCAAAAATACATTGGCTTATAAAATAAGCAATATCACTCATGAGTAATGTTCTCCCTTAAACAATTAACTATATGAGACCAACATCTACCCAAAAGCAAAGATGAGAAGGCAAGGATGGGAAGGGAAGCTAGATCAATGGAAACAAGACAAATCAAGTGGAAATAATGAGAATGCTGACACACTGTAAAAATTGTAACCAATGGCACAGAACAATTTGTATAAAAACTATTAAAGGGGAACCTAATATGCTGTGTAAACTTTCACCTAAAA
>NW_004444059.1:7842390-7871145 GCF_000243295.1 Trichechus manatus latirostris | reverse complement strand
TAAAAACTATTAAAGGGGAACCTAATATGCTGTGTAAACTTTCACCTAAAAAAAAAAAAAAAACCCTGGACAGAGTAGAGAGGAGCCTTAGTGGTGCAGTGGTTAAAGCCTTTGTCTGCTAACCAAAAGGTCAGTGGTTTGAACCCACCAGCCGCTCCACAGAAGAAAGATGTAACAGTCTGCTTCTGTAAAGATTTACAGCCTTGGAGCCTTAGGAACCCTATGGGGCAGTTCTACTTTGTCCTACAGGATCTCTAACACGAAATTTACTCTGCGGCAGTGGGTTTGGTTTGTGGTTTGGACAGAGTAGACAATTAATAAATGATAAAAATAAAAACTCATTCAACAGATATTTATTGTTGATATGTTATGAGCCAGATTCTCAAAAAAAACTTATGAATAAATGAAGTAAGTTTAAAGAAATCTCCGTTTTAGTGTTCTCATATCTTCAGTCTTTGGATACTGAAATTTTGGAGTTTTCCCCATTGTTAGGTGAAGATTGTAGTTCTCAAAGAAAATCAGAGGTAAAATTAAAATTTGGAATGACTCTGCATCTAAACTTTGATAAAACCATATACATGAAATGAGAATCATCCTAGGTAGGCAAGCCACTTGAATGTCTGCTGCTAGCTAAAATCCCACTAAGGAGCCACGTAAAACTCAATGCGACATCTACTTTGGGGCTTGGAGTACTGGCTGCCAGAGGCTTTTCAGTGTTATCTGCATAGCTCTCATCGTCCTGAAGTGCATACTGTTCTAAGCAAACTCAGTAGGCATCATGCTTGTCTTTTTGAAGAGCTGGGGAATGATTTCTCCCACAAATATTGATACCAGGAATGGGCATGCGAATGTGCGTCTCCTAAAAATATTCCTCTCTCCTAAAATCTTAGGTATGACTATCAAAATAGGCTTTCTATGAATGAATATTTGTGACATCCAGAACTGCATGATAGGGTAGGTCTTTTAGGTTCCATTGTCTCATCTAGAAACAAACATTGTGCTCTACCACAACCTTGAATGTGGGTGTTAACTAGCAAATCATCATTTATTCAAAGTTCTGTAAAGAAGAACTCATTGGGCTTTGTGTGAAGAATTATCTATAAATCTATCTATAAATATGGACCTCTTTTGTTTAGATACACTTATAATAAGTTTAAAGATAACTGAATCTCACAACAAATTAATGTCACTCTGACTCCATTGTGAATGCCCCAAAACACCAGTCAGGCTCCTAAGAAAGAAGGAGACAAACGAATAGAATGAGTGAGTGTGGGGATGAGGGAAGGGCAGTGAGGAGGTACAGGCAACAGTCCTCCTTTATCTCTTCAAACCCAATAGGCAGCCTTTGTGTATTCTGAAAATGTCCAGAGAGCCTTAGTCACAGATGTGCTCAAATGTCTCTTAAGACAAGCACAAAAGAGACCTGGCATGGGGAAACACACAGATTCTTGAACTTTCTCGCTGGCTTTCCTTATTGTCAACTGAATACTGATTGGAAGAAGGCAGAGTAGAGGTGGGTGAGAGAATACTTTAATACTTGTGTTTATGAGTATGGCAAAAAAGAATGGGCATCTGAACCCTAGTCTCTCTAGCCGTAATCAAGGTCCAAAAACGCTGATCCTAGTGGTAATTTTGTGTATTCCAAAAACGCTTCCTCTGCTCATGAAAGAATGTTCTGTCAGAGAGCTATTTCTAAAGGCAAATGCAAAGATTATATAAAAAACTAGCTTTGGTTGTTTAGGAACTAATCACAAAGAACTTAAATTTTATTTCTTAAAGATTTTGTATATATTGGGAAAAATAAACCCAAGAAATCCATTGTATATGTATGCTATGCATTCTATAGAGTATAATTGCCTCATAGAGTTTCCAAGGCTGTACATCTTTACAGAAGCAGACTGCCATATCCTTCTCCCACTGAGCGGCTGGTGGGTTCAAACTGCTGACCTTTCGGTTAGCAGCCAAGTGCTTAACCACTGCCCCAACAGGGTTCCTATTGTGTTTTACTGACTATGTAAAAGCATCGACTGTGCGGATCATAACAAATTATGGATAATATTGCGAAGAATGAGAATTCCAGAACAGTTTATTGTGCTCATGTGGAACCTGTACATAGACCAAGAGGCAGTCATTCAAACAGAACAAGGGGATACTGTGTGGTTTAAAATTAGGAAAAGTGTGCATCAGGGTTGTATCCTTTCACCATACTTACTCAATCTGTATGCTGAGCAAATAATCCAAGAAGCTGGACTATGTGAAGAAGAACGGGGCATCAGGATTGAAAGAAGGCTCACTAACAACCTGCAACACACAGATGACACAACCTTGCTTACTGAAAGCGAACAGGACTTGAAGCACTTACGGATGAAGATCAAAGACCACAGCCTTCAGTATGGATTACACCTCAACATAAAGACAACAAAAATCCTCACAACTGGACCAGTAAGCAACATCATGATAAATGGAGAAAAGTTTGAATTTGTCAAGGATTTCATTTTACTTGGATCCACAATCAACACCTATGGAAGCAGCAGTCAAGAAATCAAAAGACGCATTGCACTGGGCAAATCTGCTGCAAAAGACTTCTTTAAAGTGTTAAAAAACAAAGATGTCACTTTAAGGACTAAGGTGCGCCTGACCCAAGCCATGGTGTTTTCTGTCGCCTCATACACATGCGAAAGCTGGGCAATGAATAACGAAGAATGAAGAAAAATCGATGCATTTGAATTATGGTATTGGCCAAGAATACTGAATATACCACGAACTGCCAGAAGAACCAACAAATCTGTCTTGGAGGAAATACAGCCAGAATGCTCCTTAGAAGTGAGGATCGAGAGACTTTGTCTCACATACTTTGGACATGTTATCAGGAGGGATCAGTCCCTGGAGAAGGACATCATGCTTGGTAAGGCAGAGGGTCAGCTAAAAAGAGGAAGACCCTCAACGAAATAGATTGACACAGTGGCTGCACCAATGGGCTCAAACATAGCAATGATTGTGAGGATGGTGCAGGACCGGGCAGTGTTTTGTTCTGTTGTACACGGGGTTGCTGTGAATCAGAACCAACGCAAGGGCACCTACCAACAACAACAACAACATGCATTCTATAGGATAGGACACAGATACCAAGGTCTGGGCCTCCTCTAGCCACTCCCACACTCAATGTATTCTCACTAAATATTCACTAAAATTAATTGCCATTGAGTGGCTTCCAACTTATGGCCACCCCATGTGTGTCAGAGTAGAACTCTGCTCCATAGGATTTTCTACAGCTGATTTTTCAGAAGTAGATTTCCAGGCCTCTCTTTCGAGGCACCTCTGGGTGGTCTCAAATCTCCAACCTTTTGGTTAGCAGCTGACTGCATTAACCATTTGTACCACCCAGGGACTCCAGATACTTACTAAATGAGAATTTTTTTTAATGCACAAACTAAATTTTGTGATTGAAGCTCGTAATTATTGTCTTTTTTTCTTATAAATTTTGTAACATGTTTTTTCATTTAAGTCTTATATACATACCCTATTAGGTAAGTGCTAAGCTTCAGTATTCAAATCCTGTCTCATCCTTAATATCATGTTCTTGTGAAAACTTTACCTTGCATTTCTGAAGAAGTAGATAAGCCAATTTTTAAAATCCTCCTCATTGAAGTCTCACCTTACCCCAAAATAATACCAAAATTGTGTTTCTAGAGCATGTGCTTGTTGACCAAAAGGCAGTTAGAAATTACTCTTACATTTTCTGTCAGATAACTGGCCCTCACTCTACTGGAAATGCTTACTCTCTTCTCAAAGAGGAAAAGCATCCTGGCGTCCTGGCATTCTCTGACAGAGAAAGTGCCAGAGTCAACAACGAGGAACAAATACGACTGCCAGGGAAGCTGCCAAAAACCATGTGCCCCTGCCACAAAAAAAAAAAAAAAAACCTATTGCCATCAAGTCAATTCCAACTCATGGGGCTTCCAGGATTGGTGGGGAATGAGAAAGGAAGCAGTCTAATTGTTACAGCCAGAGATTTAAAAAAAAAAAAAAAAAAAAAAAAAACTGTTTTGCTTGGAAATATGGTTTGTTAATTGCCAAACAAGTAGGAGCAGTAAGATTAGTGGGTCTCACTGGGTTGAAAAAACCTGCCAAAGTCACTAGCGCTTGTATTATCAAGCTTTTAATATGTATCCATAAACTAATATCAACTTTGATTATCACAAATAAGGGGAAATATAACAGATATGTTTGCAAATTTCATGGCTCAATACTTGATATTCTTAAACACATGGTTTGCATAGAATCATAGACTCATGGCCCTAGCAGGAACCTTAGGGCTTGTAACACTGGATCCTGTCATTTTACAGAAGGAAGATCCACATCCTTGAGAAGTAAAAAAGCCAAAGATCAGAAGTAAGTCTTGAACCCAGATAGTCTATTTTGCCCAAAGTTATACTACTAGCTATGGTAGAACAGGAAGTAGGTCCGAAGTCATCTTTTCTCTTCTTCACATAGCTTAGTATTTTGCTGTCTCATAGAAGTATAAAGAGAGAAGATCCTAGCCAGGCTGATAAACACAGACCCTATAATCAAATAGATGTCCCAAGGCAAAAGCAAATTGTCAAATGTAGACAAATTCTACTGTATGTCAGTGATCTAATCCATTTTATTTTCTGATTTCTCTTTTGAGAAACATTCTTTTCCAGAGATTTTTGAAGCTAATTGAGGTAAATCCCTATAACTTCATTTTGTCAGTCAGGAAGTTAATACTTACAATAATTGATTTAAAATTGAAAGCTACCTCATCGTTTTCCCAAGAGAACTTCTTGAAGCAAACCCAACTAGATTTCTTATCCTTCTGTCATGTACAAAGATACCTCCTATAATTCGTAATGAGCATTTAACCGTTTATTAAAATAACAATTTTGGTATATAGTCTAAAGGAAATCTTAACTTTAATTTAACTAAATTACAGTGTAATTGCAACTTTGGTGCCAGTTGCCAGGCAAGTAAAACTTTTCTAGTTTATAAGTTTCACATCTCAACTCTGTTCTGTACCTTCAGTGTTGATAAAGTTGAAGCATGATTGAGAATGAGGTGGGAACCTTGGCGGGGGGAGTGTGTCGTGGAACAGAAAATGTGCAAAGAGGAAGACACAAAGATAAGACAGACTTTCCAAAAATGAATCAATCAAGATAATTCTATGACTGCTTTTTTTTCTTAGACATTTGTAAAATTCAGTGGTGAAGATGTAAATTTAAAAATATTTGTATTTGCTCCAATAGCTTCTCGCTGATCAACTGTTAAGTCATGCAAGGATACTGGACTGAATGAATTTTTTTTTAAATGATCTTTGCCAGAAAACTGGTCCAAGCATTGTTAGATTTCAGTGTTTTAAAGCGAGAAACAGCTCTGCCTTCTTTAACCTTCTTTACTTTAACCTTTGTTTCCACCCACATAAAATTCTGCCAAAAAATTTTAAAAAATAGTTATCATTAATTTTTTCACTTAATCCTCATAATCCAAGGGGGAAACTGAGACACAATTAAGTAATTTAATAAAGGGTATACAACTAGTAGAAGTTAGACCCAGAATTCCTAACTAGCTGTGCTGACTCCAAAAAACAAAGCTCTTAACTACTACTTTACCATTTCTTCAGAGTAAATTCTTACGGTTGATTGACTTTATAAAATAACAAGGTCTTGCCATGCCTTCCTGTACAAATAAATAAGGTCAGAAATGCTTACCTTATATAAACCCACCCACAGTACTTTATTAAGTTTCTTAACTGGAATTACTTTTTGTGCTCATCATTGCTGCTAAAATTCCAGATCTTAGAGCAAATTTAAGCATATGTATCTGTATGTTGCACATTAGAAGAAACAAACAAAAAGTTAGCTTCCAGCCTTACAAGCTAGTGTTGCACCCATCCTGAGTGGATTACGATGGATACTGATAAAAAGGGTCTGGTACTGTGACTAAAACCCATTGCCACTGAGTCAATCCTGACTCAGGATGTGTGCAATATTAGACTGTAAGACTGGAAGCTAACTTTTTGTTTGTTTACTAAAACATTTTTTAAAAGTTTTCAGGAGGTAAATACAGGCAGTCCCCAGGTTATGAATGAGTTCCATTCCTAAATCTGTCTTTAAGTCGAATTTGTACAGAAGTCGAAACAGTAAGATATGGTTCGTATCTAATGTCCGTTAGTCAAATGTTTGTCTTAAAAAAAAAAAAAAACCATTGCTGTGGAGTCGATTCCAACTCGTAAGTATATAGCATATAGTGTACCTTTCAATGCATAAAAATAATTAAACGCTTCCAGATACACTAAAACATCTTTGACATAATAATACAGTAATAATAATGTTTTGACGAGTGTCACAAAGTAGTGCCCATTTGTAATTATGAACCATTGTATGTACCTGGAATTTTTAATATAATAGGCTTTACCGGGGTTGGTTTGTAACTACTATAACTTCGGGTTGTACTTAAATTGGACATTTGCAACCAGGGGACTGCTTGCAGATCACTTACTTTTCTTGTCTTGATTGTTGCTGTTATCTTGATTAACCTGGAACAATTGAGGAAATACGTAAAATGTGAGGAAGGCAACTTAGAGAGGTTGTAAATAGCTCGGATGAGCAATTGCCACAAGACATTTTTCCAAAGTTGTGGACAGAACTTGTGACATGCTTCTTGTCAAAATGTGGGCGTCTTCTCTTCTATGTGGGGTTCTAGACTAGACAATGGAGACTCATATATACAGATGGCCCTCACAGAATTAAATTTCTGGTCAAGAAGGAAGACGTAAGTAAATTATTGGCACAGTAGTTAAGTGCTACAGCTGCTAACAAAAAGATCAGCAGTTTGACTCCACCAGCTGCTCTTTGGAAACCCTATGGGGCAGTTCTACTCTGTCCTATACTATAGGGTCGCTATGAGTGGGAATTGACTTGATGGCAACAGGTTTGGTTTTTGGTTATGAAAAGTATAAGGAGCATGAGTAGTTCAGTGGTTAAAGCACTTGGCTGCAAACCGAAAGGTCGGCAGTTCAAACCCACCAGCCGCTCTTCAGTAGAAAGATGTGGCCGTCTGCTTCTGTAAAAATTTACAGCCTTGTAAACTCTGTAGAGTAGTTCTACTCTGTCCTATCAAGTGTCTATGAGTTGAAATCAACTTTACAGCATTGTTTTTTTTTTCTTTTTTTAAATGAGAAGTGTAATAATAGAAATGTATGTAAGATACAATTGTACAGAGTTTGGGCTGCCAATTCTTAGATGTAGGACTGTTGCAAAAGACTTCATTGGGCAGGGCTGAGTGAGCAGGGCTTTGAAAGCAGAATAAGTGTTCACCGAATAGAAGGAGAAAATGTATTGCAGAAAGTGTGTTTAGGGACTTGCACATAAACAGCTGTTTCCTAAGAGCAGAGGGAATCTACAAAAGAGTTTATTCAATGAACTTCAGTATGTATTTATTGAACACTGAAAATAAGAACCCACTCTTACTGGCCTTTCTTTGAGAATAAAAATGGAAACTTTTACATTCCATGACATCAGAGTATAGCTCTGGAAAGACACATGTACAACTTGTATAGCTATAATACAATAAGTACTGTTCTTTGCCATGAGGAGGTAACACTTGGGTGAGACTGTTACAGAAAATTTTTATTTGTCCAGTGTTGATAGGAGAAGGAATATTCCAGGAAAAAGGAATATTTTGTGATTTAAAATATCTTAAATGAACGTTGTGTGCAAGGGACACCTGCTTTATCCTATTGTTTGCTTTGTTTTCTTATCCAGCTGTGTTTCTAAAATTACAGTCCGTTCTATAGCAAGAGATAGCATCATCATATGTAGTGTAAATTGTTAGCATTTACTAGGAATTTCTAACTAGCCAGGCATTTTCTCAAAGGCTTTCCATATGGCAGCTATCTTCAAACCATGATAAGCAGAGCCCCACAGACTCCAGAGGTTAGGGGGCAGGGAGTGCAAGAGCATAGAGATAACAGACTAAGACGAGCTAGGAAGAAAGGCCTGGCAATCTACTTCCAAAAATTAGCCAGTGAAAACCCTATGGATCAGCATGGTCTGATGGAGATGGTACAAGTCTGGGTAGCGTTTTGTTCTGTCATGTATGAGGTCAACATGAGTTGGGGCTGACTCTACGGCCACTAACAACATCAACATTTCTGTCCTACTAGCCTGCCTAAGTAAAGGCAAGAGTGCTTTGTTCTTTTTTAGTCTGAGCTGATTTTCAGTCTTTTAGCCCCAGACAGGCCTTTACTGTTTCACTTCTCTAATCCAGCTGCCATCGTCATGACAGTCTCTACTATGAATGCTGAAGATGCAGCTGCCTCTTTCTCCACAGGATTTTTATTAAGCTCAACAACTTTCAACAGCAAATGTCCACTGATGTATACCTAGTACACCTAATGTACATTGAGCATGGCTCTAGGCAGTGGGGACTGACCCATCTTATTAAAACTCTTTCTTCCCTAAGGCCAGGGCCAGGACTTTGGAAGAATCAAAAGCAATGTCCTACCAAGGAAAGTTGGAGAGCCTCAGGACTAAGCAGTAAAATAAATGCGTTTCTGATGCTGTGAATTTGTTACATCATCTCTCTGATAGGGGAAAAAGAAAAAAAAAACTATTTCCTGAGGAAAAGATTTAATAGAAAGGGTAATCCCCTTCCTTGCCCCAAGTACCTAAAAGTAAGAGAGATTATATAGTAGAGAATATATAAAATGAAAGGAAATATCAAGGGTTCCAGGATAGGCTGGTCACACTGGTTTCCTTAAACGACGTTCCTTTCCTTGTCTTCTTCCTTAGATCTTCTTATCCTACCCATTGGCTTTCTCTCCTACCTTGTGTTCCATAACCAGGACAAAGTTCAGGACCTACAACTGGAAGAATTATTCAATTATTTATTATTATGGAATGAGTAAGGAGCTCTGGTGGAACAGCAATTAAGTGCTCAGCTGCTAACTGAAAGGGTGGTTTGAACCCACCCAGTAGCCCTGCATGAGAAAAACCTGGCAATCTACTTCTGTAAAGATTACAGCCTAGAAAATCCTCTGGGGCAGTTCTACTTTGTCATATAGGGTTGCCGTGAGTGGGAATTGACTCAACAGTACCCAACAACATAGACCCAGTATGCACTATATGCTGACCATGGTATTAGTCAACAAAAGTGAAAATAGGATTTTGATCTAGTCCCTGTCCTGAAGTTGTTGACAGTATTGAAATTTTAACAGTTAAGAGCACGAAAAGAGGTACCAAGAGGAGAAAATTCTAAGTGTCACAGCACTATCAGCAATAGCTAAGCAGTAGCAACTTGGATTAGACCGTGGTTTCCAAATGTAAGCATTAGAAAGGAGATTTGTATTAAAAACTGAGTAGAGTGATTACTTATCTAAAACCTGCAGAGACTGTTAAGTGCTGCTTAGCTTTTGATTGAAATTTCTGTTCTCAATATGTATCTCACTGTAGCAGGAATCCCCCCTGAAGGAAGTAATAAGTCTGGAGAATTTAGGTTAAAATTTTTTTTTTTTTCCTAATCCAGTGGAAGAGGTTTAGTAATCTAAACTGGTTTTCCATTTCCTCTGCTAGGGAATGATGATTTACAGGATTGATGATTTATTCATGTTTGATAATCAGCAGATATGGAAAAAGGCAAAATATATATTTACTATACACTCTAAAAACACTGAAGTTATGCTGTATAGCAATATTATGATATATATTTTGTTAGATAGAAAACCAATATATATTGAAAAGCCCCTCAATAGTATATAGATCCCACAGTGAAAATGACTTTAAATAGTATTTTAGTCAGGTCTCTAATTGTGCTTGGAATGTGGAAGAGAATTGAAGATGAAGACCACAATTACATAAGCTTGAGCCATTAGAGAAATTAAATATAACACACATAAACATAAAGAGTTTATTTTTAAATAAATCAGATATCCTGATGTTAAAGCCACAAATTATGAAATTGTATTTGGTTTTCATACTAACACCAAGATTTCAAGATGGCGTTCAGAATTGGCTACACTTCTTTCCGTGGCAGTAGATTGTACTGTGCCAACCCACAAATTCAGGCAAGTACATGAATGTGTACCCATCACTGATGTAATTTGTGGTGAAAGGAGAGAGCATTGCTGACACTCTGCAGTCATACTCAGACAAATAAAGATCTTCAGGACAGATCATTTAAATTTGGTCAAACATTGAAAGCTAATGTGTTACCATGTGATTAAGGTTTGTTACTGATCATTTTATAGGGATAAAATAATCTGTGGGCTATGGCATATTTTAAAAAATAATCTGTGTTGAAAAAAAAAAGCTACAAAAAAAAAAAAAAACCTCCTTGAAACAGCTTAGGCGTTAGCCTGTAGTTTCCCATATGGCATGGATTGTCCTTTTGTGTCCTTCCTTTGACACACTGAGTACCGGGTATAGTGTCCTTACACATTTCTAGAACTGGTCCCTTTCTAAAGATGGCTGCAGAACGGTGGCAGAGATGTAGAAAAAGCAAGGCCTTCATAGCCCAACAAATCTGAGATCTAATCTTGGCTCCATCCTCTATTGGCCCTCGGCAAGTTATTTTACCTGAATCTGAATTAGATAATCCTTAAAATCAAGATAATAAGACCTACCATCATGGGCTGTGGTATTAATGTCAGGGCCATATGTAGAGGGCCTTTCTAGTTTCTGTCTCATGACTGTAGAACAGAAAATAGCAGATATCATACTAATCACCAGCATTACCGTTGTGATTGATAGTGTTATTATGCAACATCTGCATTAATGAGACTATAAGCAACTATTTGAGGGTCATGTAACGGCCCTTGCTTTTCTGCCCACACTTTTTGGCCCTTGCTGACTTGCTCATGCCTGAGAACCACATTATCTATGTCTGATAATGATTTTCCCCTTCTATTCCCCACGTTGCACCGAATGCTGCTAACAGGGCAATAGTGGAATGCAGGCACACAGATGGACATGATAATCTCCCACCTTATAGGAAACATAAATATGCTTTTAATGAGAGAGTCAGAAGTGTCCTATATCCTCCAGAATATAAGAGGAATCTCCAAAGAAAGGGCTGTTTTAGGCCATTTTATGATAGATAATAATGATTTAAGGTTTAAAATTTAGAGAATAAACTACCAAACTTGACAAAATCCTGTTATATTCGCAAGCCGTTGACTGTATTTTTTACCATCACACATTCCAGCACTGTGTTTATTGAAGATAGGGACTAATAGATGTGAAGAACGGAAAGGAAGAGTATTACTTCTAGGACCCACTTTTCAACCCTTTCCCAAAACTTCAGTGTAGGCAGATTCTAGACACATAGAATTTCTTGACTACAGGAATAGTCTTTCTGGGCAACTCTCAAGATATAATGTAAATTCATAGTATATTATATAATTTATATTTTTAGTGTACAGCACAATAGCTCAGAGCAATCTACTTTTAGGTAAAAATTTGAATAGAAATTTATTCAATATTATCAAAAAATACATTCCTGGAATTATTGTTATAAGCATTTAGATGGATGTCTTAAAACCATTGGGATAAGAAATTGTGTAAGACCTATCCAATACATCTATGATGTCATTATACCTGGTAGCATTATTAGTATTTTCACTACATCCTTTTCTATTGCTTATTTTTTATAAGCTTACATCTGGTTTTTACTCATTTATAAACTTCCAAAAATTGACCTTTTGCCTTCTGGTGGGAATTTGGGACTGCTGGACCATAGAGGCAACATAAACATGCGTGTCTTTATTATCTTAAATGATTTATATAAATGCATTGAATGAACAGTCCACACACTCACATACAAACATTTCAGACATTTTTGATGAAGCATTTTTGATTTTTGTAAGTCACTTAATAATAAAAGGAAGCATTTGGTGTTCAGGGCTGCTCAGTCTGGCATTGCCCAAAGCAAACTGAAAGAACAGCAGTGACCATTATCAGTGAAATGATATACACACTTCTGGTCTACTTTGCAGGTGCATCCACCCTGTCACCGAGTCTCCTTGGCTTACTGCTGCCTGCCCTTGGCATCCTTGTCTACTTGGAATTCTGAACGTGTGTGACCGCTGTCGTTCCCAGCCCAGCTCAGTGGGCACTCATCATCCCTGTGAGGATTACAATTCCTTCCAATTCCTGCGGCTCCATCCTAGTCAAATAAATTAGACTTTCAGAAACTATCCAGCTGATTTACAACACGTTTTGACTGAGGCATTCAGGAACCCCTTCTTCCAAAAGAATAAACTTTTCTTTAAATGGATATAAAAATGATTTTTAACTCGTTCCAATATGCCTTATAAACCACTTCACTTGATTCTGTGACAGTTGCATGATTTAATCCAATGGGACAAGTTACAGTGTTCAATTCAATACTATAGGCTGTAGAGTGAAAATAAAATCACCATACACAGGTGCTTCAAATTTAATAACAAGTAGTGAAATATAATAGAGGTTGAAATGTTGATTGTATGTGGTAAATGTAAGAGTAATTCACTCTCTTGTACTATCCTCTGTTTTGGGTCCTGCATATTTTTGAATGGCCCCTATCATTCATTACATTTTGAGTTTTCTTAAAAAAAAGTATAACATACATTTTGATGTAAATCCTATTACCAAATCATTTTACTGAATGAGTTGAAAAGTTTTTAATATTGAAAACCAAATTCTAGATTTATTATCAGTATTCTTATTTTCAAAGTAAATAATTTTTTTAAATATTTGATTTTCATAGACAGTAATACATTTCTGTTCTTTAACATATAGAGTTTTTTTTTTACTTGTGTATTCTACTGTGAAGTTATTTTATGCTTTTCTTATCATTAATTTCAAACATAAGAAATCACAGTTCTTAATTACAGTGTCATCATATCACTTGTTTTTATTCATATGTGGATGAATTCTGGAAAGTAGAGTGCTTCCAAGTTTTTTTGTAGAGATGTGACTGTCTTTACACAGCTAAGACTAATGACAGTTAAGTAAATATCAGAATTACCTAATAATATTCTAATATCTTTGTTTTTGTGCTTCATTCCTAAGTATAATCTTTTTTTTCTTTTTCTTTTTTTAACTGAAGGTGTGGAATCAAGAAATCATCTGTAGGTTGAAAAGCTACAGTATTCCTAATTTTTTAAATTTTAGTCTTAAACATTTCCAGTTTCAATGCAATACTGAAAACTGTCTAAAAATACCAAATCAATATGTTGCCAATGGTTCTTTGAAGAGTATGCAAAACTGGGAGGTATGCAAAACTTGAAGACCAGGGGAGACAAATAATGTGCTGAGCTGATGCTGTCACCCAAGTGTTTGTGCTTTGGATTTTTATAAATTGTGAAAAGGAAGACACACATTTCTTCATTCTCCATGGAATGCATGGAAATGTATTTGAGTGTGGATGTGAAAGAAATTGAGTAATAAAAGATTAGCTGGCTTGTGAAATAATGCAATGATGCTTCAAGAGGTATAATCCTATTTTATTAGCACAACCTTGCTAGCTAATCAGAGATAGAGTTTATCTTTTTAGAAAGGATACCTTATAGGTTCATAAAAAAATATTTACAGGAAGCAAAACATATCTATTACTACTTTACCCCCCTTTCTTTAATTTGTATAATTTTTGTACTATATATCTATGTGTAAATGTTTAGAGCTTTCATTGTTAAAATATCAATAAATATTTCATTAGTTTACATTTAACTCTCTGTTATGAAATGAAACTTTTTAAAAAATGAAATGGATGATTTCCCAGTGGAAGTATGTCAACAGTCTTGAGATCATTATTTCATAAAATAGTTGTTAATTATTTGGAAAAGAAACAAAATGTATTCACACCTTAGGGAAATGAATATTCTGTAATCCTTCTGTATAAATGTTTGTGTTTTCATTGTTATACTTGGAGATTTTTTTTTTTTTTTTTGCAGTGTGACCCATGTTGGGCATTTTTATATGATCAACAACAACTAAATATTTTTTTTTTCTAAATGCATGCTTGCCTTTTATTTTCTAATATATGGTAATAAAGAGCAAAACTGGTTAGATTTTGCATGAAATGGTTCTGGAAGGTAAAAAGAAAACAGACTTTGGAGGTTGTTTAATTTTAAATTTGTGGCAAATATAAAGTAGATTAAAATCACTCATATACTGATAAGCTTTTCATTTCCTCCTGTAATTGTACAAATTTGACTGGGACCATCAGTTTTAAACTGTTGTCAAACTAACTAATGTATCATCTGCTTTAAGACGCAAGATTCTTAATTAAACTTTATATAGTTATAGAGACATCTGTTTCTTTGTATTTGAAGAAAGGTGATAGTAGTTTTATTTGATACTGATGAATATTTTTAGTTATTTTTTATCTTTTTTTCAATGGAGTAGTATAGAACTGTGCTTTGTCCTTTTTATGAATGACAAAAAATTATAATGAAATAAATGTATTACTGTTACCCAAGAAATAACAACTATCCTTTCAATTTACCTAAAGTTTAAACTTATTTGTAGAAGGTATTATAAGTTCAATACCCATGGAATAAATATTGCTTAAGTAACAGTTAAATGTTTGAAGGGTTCTACAAAAAGAGTACACACACACACACACACACACACACACACACACAGAACTGAGGACACATACACACATAGGCCTTATTCCATTAAAATTGGATCACCTGGTAGGTGCCTTCGACCCATGGGGATGTTAGTAATATCACTCAGTCTAAAGCTCAACACTAAAGCAAAGTGCTAGATCCTGAAAAAATCAGAGACTGTTTAACTCTGAATGAGCTGATAGTCTGATAAAGGTATTTGCATGAATGGTTTGAATCTACAGGCAGATAGATGTCTTGTGCAGGTGAAGCCTCCTTGAAGCTCTGGATCCCAGGGCTTCATATGCTCTGGCTTCACTTTTCTCCTGTGCTCTAGTTGTGGCTTTGCAATCACATTCTGACCTCCCTTCCTGTTTCATACAGCCAGCTTCACACTGGATCTTGACTTCCCCTTTTGGAGCTGACTCTATTTCTCAACAGTGAGTATCAAATTACCCCCATTCTAATAATTGCTTTTGATATTTGACCTTGGATTGACCCAGCTCTAAATCCCCAGGTTTGGGGAGATGAAAGCCTCATTCTGTGAGAGTGTTTGATATATTAGTGGTTCACAAACCTGGTTGCCCATCGAGATCACCTGGAGAATTTGAAAAATAAATAAATAAAATGGATTCTCTGGGCCCCAGTTGAGACTTATCAAATCAGAATCTGGGGAGCGAAGCACAGGAAACAGTATTTTTTAGTTTTTTCAGAAAATTCTCACTGGGGAGAGGGAATCACGGATTGTCATGATGACTACAAACTAGACTAGCTGATATTTTTAACTAAATCAATACGTTTCAACATCATGGTGGTTGTTAGGTGCCATTGAGTTGATTTCTACTCATAGCTACCACATGTGACAGAGTAGAGCTGTACCATGGGTTTCCTAGGCTGTAATCTCAATGGGAGTAGATCACCTGATCTTTCTCCCAAGGAGCAGCTGGGTGGATAGGAACTATCAACCTTTTGGTTAGCAGCCGAGAGTTTAACCCTTGCACCACCAGGGCTCCTTATCTCAACATCATGTATACATAATTTAGATACCTCTTAATGAAAAAAAAAATCCATCATCATGGCTTGTCTAAAATGCTGATTTGGCTACAACTGTTCATATCTTTTTGTATATCAAAATGCTATGTACTTTTTGTCTAGCAAGATTATCCCCTGATTTGTATTTAAAATGAGTGAAGCAGACTGAGATGCACTTCAGAAGATTCCTTCTTGAATGTGGATTTCCTTTACTCTTTTCTTTTTTCTTCAAGTTACTTGGAGAGTTAATTAAATTTTAATACTTAATTTCCTGAGTCTACAATCTTCTGGAGGTTGCTAATAGGATTGATGAAAGGCATCCCCCTCTTCCCCTTCAACTTTTTTTTTTTTTTTTTTAAGAATAGAAACATGGTGGTTTGGAATGAGTTGGCTTTAAAATTAGTCCATGAGAGGACAGAATTATGTTTTACATAGTTTGTAATATTTTAAAAATAACTCTCACTTGTTAGTTACTCAAAATAAATTTGATACTTGGGGCTATGTTTGTATATATATATATATATAAAACCTGTTGCCATTGAATCAATTCTGACTCGTATAGGACTCTATAGGACAGAGTAGAACTGCCTTGTAGGTTTCCAAGGAGCGGCTGGTAGATTTGAACTGCAGACCTTTTGGTTAACAGCCAAGCTCTTAACCACTGTGCCACCATGGCTCCAATATATATCTCTATCTATATACATAATATATCATAAAATATATATATCAGTACTGTCTTAGTCATCTAGTGCTGCTATAACAGAAATACCACAAGTGGATGGCTTTAACAAAGAGAAATTTATTTCATCACAGTAAGGTAGGCTGAAAGTCCAAATCCAGGGCATCAGCTACAGGGGAAGGCGTTTTCTCTCTGTCGGCCTTCTTCTCTTCGGTGTTCCCTCGGACTAGGAGCTTCTCTGCGCAGGGACCCTGGTCCAAAGGATGCGCTCTGCTCCCGGCACTGCTTTCCTGATGGTCCCCCTGTTTCACTGCTCACTTCTGTCTTTTATATCTCAAGAGATTGCCTCAGGACAGAATCCAGTCTTGTAGATTGAGTCCTGCCTTACTAACACAACTGCCACCCATCCTCCCTCATTAACATCATAGAGGCAGGGTTTACAACATACAGGAAAATCACACAGTACCAGGAAACATGGCCCAGCCAAATTGACACACACTTTTTTTGGGGGATAATTCAATCCATGACAAGTACCTAGGATACCATAACTAATTTGACTCTAGAAATCAGCTAAGCTCATCCTGAGGCAAAAATGTGAAGAGAAGGAACTTGTTCTTCCTCTATCCTATCTCCCCGTTTCAGGCTCATTTGCTTCGATAGATATTGCCTTGAAAGCAGTGCCTAATACCTGCATGCATTTCTCTCCTTTTCTCTTTCCAAAATTTGTGATTGAAATGCTGCCTTAAGGATGTTTTAAGAATGCAGTTATGTTGATAATTTGCAACAATATGCATGGAGTTCAAATGCATTATGCTAAGTGAGAAGCCAGATTCAAAAGGCTGTGTGATTCCATTTATATGACATTCTGGAAAAGGCAAAACTCTAGGAATAGAGAACAGATTAGTGATTGCCAGGGACTGGAGTAGAGGTTAAGAGTTTGACTACAAAAGGACAGCATGAGGGAACTCTTAAGGGTGATGGAACTGATAGTGATCATTCAACTCTACATGTGTTTGTCGAAACTCATAAAAGTGTACACCAAAAAGAGTGAGTTTTACTCTATGTAAATTTTTAAATCTTTTTTTCTATAGTATTTACTCGACAAATATTATTTCTTTTTAATTATTATTCATGAGGTTGATCATGTTTTCATATATGTATTACAATTCATGTAACATCTGTAAAATAATGTGTTTGTCTTTTGCCCATTTATTTTTACTTTTTTATTGTACTTTAGACAAAGGTTTACAAAACTAGCTTCTAATTAAACAATTACCACACATATTGTTTTGTGACATTGGTTGTCAACCCCAAGACATGTCAACATTCTCCCCTTCTCAACCCTGGGTTCTCTATTACCAGCTTTCCTGTCCCCTCTTGCCTTCCTTTCCTTGCCTCTGGGCTGGTGTGCCCATTTAGTCTCATCTATTTTATGGGCCTGTCTAATCTTTGGCTGAAGGGTGAACCTCAGAAGTGACTTCATTACTGAGCTAAGAGGGTTTCAGGGGGCCATATTCTCAGGGTTTCAACAGTCTCTGTCGGACCAGTAAGTCTGGTCTGGTTTTTTTTGTGAGTTAGAATTTTGATCTACATTTTTCTCCAGCTCTGCCTGGGACCCTCTGTTGTGATCCCTATCAGAGCAGTCTGTGGTGGTAGCCAGGCACCATCTAGTTGTGCTGAACTCAATCTGGTAGAGGCTATAGTACTTGTGGTCCATTAGTCATTTGGACTAATCTTTCCCTTGTGTCTGGTTTTCTTCATTCTCCATTGGTCCAGATGCGGTGAGGCCAGTGGAGTATATTAGATGTCTTCTCACAAACTTTTAAGATCCCAGATGCTACTCACCAAAGTAGAATGTAGAACATTTTCTTTATAAACTATATTATGCCAATTGACCTAGATGTTCCCTGAGACCATGGTCCTCACAGCCCTCAGCCCAATAATTCAGTCCCTCAGGGAGTTTGGATGTGTCTATGAAGCGTCTATGACTTTGCCTTGGACAAGTTGTGCTGGCTTCCCCAGTCTTGTGTATTGTCTTACCCTTCATCAAAGTTACCACTTATCTATTGTCCATTTAGTGTTTTCCATCCCCACCCCTCCCTCTTAACCATCAAAGATTGTTTCTTTTTTTGTGTAAACCTTTTCATGAGTTTTTGTCCTGTGGTCTCATACAATATTTTTTCCTTTTGTGATTGACTTATTTCACTCAGCAAAATGCCCCCCAGATTCACCATGTTGTGAGATGCTTTGCAGATTCATCATTGTTCTTTATCACTGCATAATATTCCATTGCATGTGTGTACCATAGTATGTTTATCCATTCATCTGTTGATGGGCATCTGGGTTGTCTCTTTTTGCTATCATAAACAATGCTGCAATGAACATAGATATGCATATGTCTGTTTGAGTGACGACTCTTATTTCTCTAGGATATATTCCTAGGAGTAGAATTGCTGGTTCATGTGGAATTTCTATTTCTAGCTTGTCAAGGAAGTGCCATATTGTTTTCCAAAATGGTTGTACCATTTTGCATTCCCACCAGCAGTGCATAAGAGTTCCAAGTTCCCCACAGCCTCTCCAACAGTTGTTATTTTCTGTTTTTTTGATTCATGCCAGTAACGGAAGGGTGAGATGGTATCTCATTGTGGTTTTGATTTGCATTTCTCTAATGGATAGTCATCTTGAGCATTTACTCATTTGTCTGTTAGCTGCTTGAATGTCTTCTTTGGTGGAGTGTCTGTTCATATCCTTTGCTCATTTTTTAACTGGATTATTTGTCTTTTTGTTGTAGAGGTGTTGGATTTTCCTATAGATTTTAGAGATTAGATCTTTCTTGGATTTGTCATAGCCAAAAATTTTTATCTAGTCTGTAGGTTCTCTTTTTAGTCTTTTGGTGAAGTCTTTTGATGAGCATAAGTGTTTAATTTTTAGAAGATCCCAGTTATCTAACTTATCTTCTTAAGTGTATGTGTTGTTAGTTATGATTTGTATCCTGTTAATGCTGTGTATTAGTGCCTCTAGCTTTAATCCTATTTTTTCTTCTATGATCATTATAGTTTTTGATTTTGTATTTAGGTCTTTGATCCATTTTGAATTAGTTTTTGTGTATGGTGTGAAGTACAGGTCCTGTTCCATTTTTTTGCAGATGGACATCCGGTTTTGCCAGCATCATTTGTTAAAAAGGTTGTTTTTTTTTTTTTCCCATTTGATGGACTTTGGGCCTTTGTCGAAGATCAGGTGACCATAGGTGGATGGATTTACATCTGGGTTCTCAATTCTGTTCCATCGGTCAATATGTCTGTCGTTGTACCAGTACCGGGCTGTTTTGACCACTGTAGCTGTATAGTAGGTTCTGAGGTCAGGTAGTATAAGTCCTCCTACTTTCTTCTTCTTCAATAGTGCTTTACTCTTCTGGGGCCTCTTCCCTTTCCATATAGAGTTAATGATTAGTTTTTCCATCTCTTTAAAGAATGTTGTTGGTATTTTGATCAGGATTGCATTGTATTTTTAGTTTGCTTTGGGTAGAATTGACATTTTCACAATGTTGAGTCTATCTATCCATAAGTATGGTAAGTTTTTCCATTTAAGTAGTTCTCTTTTGGTTTCTTGGAGTAGTGTTTTGTAGTTTTCTTTGTATTAGGTCTTTTACATCCCTGGTTAGATTGATTCCTAAGTATTTTATTTTTTTAGGGGCTAAATAAATGGTATTGTATTCCTGATTTCCTTTTCATCATTCTCTTTATTGATGTATAGGAATCCAACTGATTTTTGTATGTTTATCTTATATCCTGTTACTCTGCTGAAACTTTCTGTTAGTTCCTGTAGTTTTCTCATGGAGCCTTATGGTTTTTCTATGTATAGTATCATATCATCCACAAATAGGGACTGTTTTACTTCTTTCTTACCAATTTGGATGCCCTTTCTTTTTCTTGCCTTATTGTTCTAGCTAGGACTTCCAGCACAATGTTAAATAGGAGTGGTGATAAAGGGCATCCTTGTATTTTTCCTGTTCTCAAGGGGAATGTTTTCAGTCTCTCTCCATTAAGAATGATGTTGGCTGTTGGTTTTGTATAGATGCCCTTTATTATGTTGAGGAATTTCCCTTCTATACCTATTTTACTGAGAGTTTTTATCAGGCATGGGTGTTGGACTTTGTCAAATGCCTTTTCTGCATCGATTAGGATGATTGTGTGATTCTTGTATTTTATTTTACTAATGTGGTGGACTACGTTGATTGATTTTCTAATGTTGAACCATCCTTGCATACCTGGTATGAATCCCATTTGGTCGTGGTGTATTATTTTTTTTTGATATGATGCTGAATTCTATTGGCTAGAATTTTGTTGAGAATTTTTGCATCTATACTCATGAGATATTGATCTGTAATTTTCTTTGTGGTATCTTTGACTGGTTTTGGTATCAGGGTTATGCTGGCTTTGTAAGATGAATTTGGAAGTATCCCTTCCTTTTCTATGTTCTGAAATAGTTTGAGTAGTACTGGTGTAAGCGCTTCTCTGATTGTTTGGTAGAATTCTCCAGTGAAGCCATCTGGGCCAGGGCTTTTTTTTTGGTTGGAGTTTTTTTTTTTTTACCTTTTCAATCTCTTCTCTTGTTATGGGTCTGTTCAGATTTTCAACTTCAATTTGTTTTGGTTTGGGTAGATAGTGTGTTTCTAGAAATTTGTCCATTTCCTCTGGGTTTTCAAATTTATTGGAGTATAGTTTTTCATAGTACTCTGTTATGATCCTTTTTATTTCAGGTAAGTCTGTTGTAATGTCCCCCATTTCATTTTTTATTTGGGTTATTTGTGTCCTCTCCTATTTTTCTTGTGTCAGTTTGGCCAGTGGTTTTTCAATTTTGTTGATCCTTTCCAAGAACCAACTTTTGGTTTTGTTAATTCTTGCTATTGTTTTTCCATTCTCTATTTCATTTACTTCTGCTCTGATCTTTATTATTTCCTTTCTTCTTGTGGCTGTGGGCTTCTTTTGCTGTTCTGTTTCTATTTGTTCAGGTTTTGTAGCTAATATTTTGGTTTTGTCCCTTAGTTCTGTTTTGATGTGTGCATCTGTTGTTATAAATTGACCTCTGAGCACTGCCTTTGCTATGTACAAAAGATTTTGGTATGATGTGTTTTCATTCTTGTTTGATTCTAGGAATTTTTTCATTCCATCTTTGATTACTTCTATCACGCAGTAATTTTTTAGCAAGATGTTATTCAGTTTCCATGTATTTGATTTTTTTTTTCCTTGCTCCTCCTGTTGTTAATTTCTACTTTGATTGTGTCATGATCAGAGAAGATACGTCATATTATCTCAGTGTTTTGGATTTTGCTGAGGGTTGTTTTGTGGCCTAAGATGTGGTCTCTTCTGGAGATGTTCCATGTGCATTGGAAAAGAATGTGTACTTTGCAGCTGTTGGGTGGAGTGTTCTGTATACATCTATGAGGTCAAGTTTGCTGATTGTGGCCTTTAGATTTTCTGTATCGTTGTAGAGTTTCTTTCTAGATGTTCTGTCCTTTAGCAAGAGTGGTGTGTTGAAGTTTCCTACTAGTATTGTGGAACTGTCAGTTTCTCTTTTCAGTGCTGTTAGAGTTTGTTTTCTGTATTTTGGAGCCCTGTCATTGTGTGCATAGATATTTATTATGGTTATGTCTTCATGATGGGTTGTCCCTTTATTCATTATATAATGCCCTTCTTTGTCTTTTATGGTGGAATTTTGTTTAAAGTCTATTTTATCTGAGATTAGTATAGTCACTCCTGCTCTGTTTTGATAGCTGTTTGCTTGATATATTTTTTTCCATTCTTTGATCTTAATAAATTTATGTGTTTGATTCTAAGGTGTGTCTCTTGTAGACAGCGTATTTATGTGTCCTGTTTTTTATCCATTCTGTCGCTTTCTATCTCTTTATGGGTGCATTTAGGCCATTTATGTCCAGTGTAATTATCGATATGTGTGAGTTTATTGCTGTCATTTTTTAGTGCTTTTTTTTTGTGGTGTTGACATTTTCTTTGTTCCTCTCACTCTCCTGTGCTGAATTCCTTTTGTTTGTGGATGTTTTCTGCTTGTTTCTTTTGTTTTTGTAGATTTTGTGTTTAATGAGACTTTATGTTTTTCTTCTTTATTTTGATGAGTAGGTTTGTTAACTTTTTTTGTGGTTACCTTGAAATTTACCTGTGTCTTCCTAAGTTTGAACCAGTCTTTTATTACTTGGTATCACCTTGACTTCCTCTCCATTAGAAGGTTCTATACCTACACAGTTTATTCCCTCTTTTATGGTTCTGACGTGGTTCTCATTTCCAGATTAACCTCTCTGGTTCCCTGTTGTAAATCTGTTAGTTTTATTTTATCCTTGAGAGATCATTACCTAGGTTGGTATCTGGCTGATGCAGTCTTGCATCCTAGATTCAGGCTGTTGTCTGATGTTGGTTCTCTAACCGAAGGACGGTTTTTAATAATTCTCATAGATTTGGTTTGGTTTTTACATATTCCCTTAATTTCTGTTTATCTGGAAATGTCCTAATTTCATCATCATATCTGAGTGAGAGTTTTGCAGGATGTATTATCCTTGGTTGGCAATTTTTTTTCTTTTAAGGTTTTATGTATGTCATCCCATTGCCTTCTTGCCTGCATGGTTTTTGGCTAGTAGTCAGAGCTTAGTCTTATTGTTTCCCCTCTGTGTGTGACTTTTTTTTTTCCTCAAGCAGTTCTCAGGATTCTTTCTTTGTCTTTGGTTTTAGCAAGTGTGATTATGGTATGCCTTGTTGATTTTATTTTTGGGTCTATCCTATATGGGATTCATTGTGCTTCTTGGATAGTTGGCTTTTCATCTTTCATAATATTAGAGAAGATTTCTGTCAGCAGTTCTTCAATGATCCTCTCTGTTTTCCATTTTCTTCCCCTATTCCAGAACTCCGATTACCCATAAATTTTTGCTTTTGATTGTATCCCACATCTTTCTCAGGGTTTCTTCATTTTTCTTCATTCTTTTCTCTGAGTTTTCTTCAAACAAAGTGCTATCCGAGTATTTGTCTTCAATTTTGCTGATCCTGTCTTCCAATGTTTCAACCCTGCTCCTCAAACCTTCTTTGATACTGTCCTTTTCTGAAATTTTGTTGTTTATCTTTTGGATTTCTGATTGCTTTTTCTGTGCAATTTCTAGGTGTGAATTTATTTTGACATTTTGTTCCTGTATTATTTTCCTAAATTCTTCCATTGTTTTGTCTATATTTTCCGTGATTTTGTCAATTTTTTTCCTCATTTTTGTCTGCTTTTTTCCTTCACGTCTTGATGGCCCTGAATATTAGAGATTTGAATTTCCTATCAGGTAGTTCCAGTGCCTTTTCTTCTACTGGAAGGTCATTGGTGTTTTATTTTGGATGCCTACCGGAACCACCCTGTCCTGTTTTTTTTAGTATGTTTTTATATTATCTTTTATCTTTGGGACATTCAGTAATTATTTTCTTCATTTATTCATGGTAGATTTGTTTATTTTGTCCTGATGTTTTGTTTTATTTGGTTATGCCTGAGTAGGTGGGCTGGGCATTCTTTGTTGTTTGCTCATCTGTGGGAATGATAGTTCTTACCATCTCGTCCAATGGGTAGGGCCGGTCACTCAGCTATGGTGCAGCAGGGCAGGTTCAGTGGAGGGGATGGGGGAAAGGCTCCTTTGTGGCACATACTGGGGCTGACAGAGTGGTGCAGGGTCAGAGATGAAGGGCAGGTTCCAGTAGAGCATGCCTGTGCTGCTTGGGGGTGCAATGCACAGCACATGATGCAGATAGGCAAGAGGGAGGGGGTAGGATGTGAAGTGTGGAGCTAAGTGGGTGTTGGAGAGAATAGAGAGAGAGAAACAGAAGCCAAAAAAAAAAAAAAGGGGGGCTGAGGGAGCTTGCCATTGGAGTGGTGCAGACCTGGGGAAGCTGTGCACCAGAGGCTTTCTAGCTGGGTGTTATGGCACAGCCCATCAAGATGGCACATGTAGCTAGGTGGACAGGAGAAAGGGATGGAAGGACGAGAGAGAGAGATAAGAAACTAGATTAAAAAAAAAAAGGTACACGTGGCAGGTGGTCAGGAGAAAGGAAAGGAAGGAAGGTAGAGAGAGACAAGAAACCGAGATAAAAAGGAAAAGAAAAAAGATGCCCCAAGGGAGCCCACTGAAAGTGAGCCCTAGCCAAGCAGAACTGCACAGCCCATCAAGAAGGAGTGGAGATGGCACATGATTCCACATGTTCAGGAGATGGGTAAGGAAGGAAGGTAGAGACAGGAAACCAAGAAAAGAAAAGTAGAGGAAAAAAATGCCCCAAGGAAGCCCACCAGCATGGTGGCACAGACCAGGGGAGGAGCTCCCCAGCTGACCAGCGCTGCACAGCCCAACTAGAAAGAGTGGAGATGGCAGACAGTGCCAGGTATTCAGGAGAAAGGAAAACAAGGAAGATATATAGAGACAAGAAACCGAGAAATGAAGAAAAACAAAAGAGAAAAAGAAAAAAAAATGTCTCCAGGGATCCCACTGGTGTGGTAGCACTGACAGGGGAAGTGGCTCCCCAGCCTAGAGACACTGCACAGCCTGTCAAGAAGTAATAGGGATGGCACATGGAGCTAGGTGTTCAAGAGAAAGGAAAGAAAGGAGGTGAGAGAGAGAGAAGAAATCAAAAGAAACCCAAAAAAAGCAACAAAAAAATGGAATTGGACAATCCAGCCAGTATAGGCAGGGCAAATCCAAGTGGCAAGGAGCTGGTGTTACCCTGACTGAGTGACCATGGCCTGTGGGAAAGCAGCGGAGTTTGAGCAGGAGAAAGAAGGGTGAGGGTTGGCAAAGCATGTATTGTTGGTTACTGGGTGCTCTGTCTACTGCTGGGAGCTCCATGAAGCTGCCTTTCCATAATCCCTGTCTGCCATTCTTGGTGGCCGAGGGATCCAAGATGGTGAATCCACACATCATTAGCTGAAAGGGGACATCCAGTCAGTAGTTCTCTTCACTCTCTGTTCTCTGTCAGTTTCTTATTCCATTTGGTGCTTGGTTGACTTCTTTATCCCTTCATATAATACTTAGGGTTCCAGGATTGACATTTGTCTCCATTTTACTTAGTTTTTTTTGGTCTTTGCTGTGGAGGGATGGCATGGTGCTTCTGTCTACAGTACCATGTTGGCTCCTCCCTGTTAAATCTTTTTTAATGAAGTTAATGAAAAAACTATGGGAATTGTACAGACCTGTTTTAATATTCTAACTTTATGCATTATTATCTATGAGAATTTGGACAAGTAATATAACATTTTTGATCTTCAGTTTTCTCCTCTCTATTGGGGATAACACTTCTCAGTAATTCAGGATTCTTTTGGTTGCAAGTGACAGCTACCAACTCAAATTAGCTTAAGGGGGAAAAAAGGAATTTATTGACTCAAACAATAAGATCCCAAAGATGGACTGTGTATAAAGGTTTAAATAATGTCCTCTCCATCCATTGATTATGCTTCTGTCTATTCATGGGCTTCATCCTCATCCTCCTCGTGGCAGGAATAATTGAGGCTAACTATTCTAAGCCCACATCCTCCTGATCAGAGGTCCAAAAACAGTAGTCTCTGTTTCTTTCTGTCTATGTATCTCTCTCTGTCTCTCTCTTACCTAGTACATATACAAAATCTCACTGAAGACACATATTATCCTTGTTTAGTTTACATGTCAGTTACTGATTCCAACCTGGGAGTTGGGTGTTGTGGGACAAAAAATAGAATTTTGTATTTTGTCTCTGGTTTCTGAAAATAGTCTTTGGAATTCCTCAGCAACCCAAGGTGTCTTTGTTTTTCTAAAACAAGCAGACAACACTTTAATGTGTGCAAATGAGGTGGGAGCCCAAGGATGACACCTAATAAATTAACTTTAGGAACAGAGGAAGGGGCACCATGGAATTAGTCATGCATATTCAGTGATTCAATCAAACATTGACTATGCATTAAGGCTTCAGTCATGCATTTGCATTGAGGCCCCAGGATCTAACTATTATACAGGATGATGGGTCTTGGAGCTTCCTTTGAGTTTACACATTGATGATGCATGTGGAAGGACCAGCACATCTCTAGAGACATGAATCTCCATGCCAAAAACTTCTCCCAGACCTTGCCTGTGCATCTCTTTGTGTATTTTCTTTTGTGGTTATATCAAAAAGATTATAGTGAGTACAGACCTTTTTGTGAGTTCTGTGAGTCAGCCTAGTAAACTATCAAGCCTACCAAGGGCAGTGAGGGCCACCACAATCTGGTGTCTGCCTATTTGGCAGTTGACTAGAAGGACAGAGTCCTAACTTGTGAATATCCCAGCCTTGAGTGGCTGGTGGACCGAAAAGAGTTGTGCAGGCAGTAATTTTGTAAAGTCCTAACTCTGGGTGGTTAGGATCAGAGAGAGAGAAAATGTCACATGTGTGGCTGGTGTCAGAGATGGAGAAGTGGGAAAGCAGGGATATGAATTTTCTTTGCATTTTAAAGATTGGCTTTGTGTCAATTTGAGTTAATGCAGGTCTAAGGATTCCTGGTGGTGCAATGTTTATGTGCTGGGCTGCTAACTGAAAGGTAGGCAGTTTGAACCTACTAGTGGCTCTGCAGGAGAAAAGACTTGGTGATCTGGTCTTGTAAAGATTATAGCCTAGGAAACCCTTTACTGTCCTATAGGGTTGCTATGAATCAGAATCGACTCAATGGCTTACAACACTTTATTTTAGCCAACCTGGACATCCTGTTCACACCTCTGGGTAGTTGGAGGGTGGCAAAGACACTGTAATAGAAAGTGCCACCAGAACCACACAATGTAGAGGAGGAATGACTCCCTCAAAGGAAATGTCAGTTTTTGTTAACAGGGTGTCAGGCTTTCAAAAACAATAGTCTTGTCTCCACTCACTTTTAAAGTTCTATGAAAATTAAACAGATGATAGACTTCAAGTGCCTGATAAACAGTAGATTCTCACCAAGTATTAATCTCTTCTACCGCCATTACTTTTCACTGGATATATGCAATGTAGCTTTTAGGGCTTCTAAAATTCATACTTTAGGTGATTGCCTAACTAGTTGTTTATGCTTAACACGGAGGTAAGAATTTATAGTCAGCTCAGTTCCCCTTCAATCTAGTAGACTGATTTAGCTGAGTAAGGGCCCATTGGCACTGAAACCTTCCTTTTTTTATTGTACTTTAGGTGAAGGTTTACAGAACAAATAGTTTCTCATTGAACAGTCAGTACACATATTGTTTTATGACATTGGTTAACAACCCCACGACATGTCAACACTCTCCCTTCTCGACCTTGGAGGACTTTTTTGGTGTGTTGGTGAAAATATACATAGCCAAAGATACACCATTTCAAAAATTTCTACATGTACAATTCAGTGACATCGATTTCGTTCTTCCAGTTGTGCTGCTATTCTCACTATCCTTTTCCAAATTATTCCATCACCATTGTCTTCAACTCACTGTCCCCTAGGCTTCCCATCAAACGTTTTGAGTTGCTGTTGTCAATTTGATCTCACATAGATAATTCTTTTTTGTTGTTGTTCTTGTACTTTAGATGAAGGTTTACAAAACAAAATAGTTTCTTATTAAGCAGTTAGTACACATATTGCCCTATGACAATAGTTAACAACCGCATGACATGTCAACACTACCCTTACTCAACCATGGGTGAAAACCTCCTTTTAATGCATTTTGAGTGTACACTATACCCAATGATGAAGGGTGGAAGGATATTATTGCCCAGCAGCCCTGTCTGTACGGTTTTCATTATTCCAAAGAAAGAATGATGGACATACCCAGCTATGGTACAAGTTTCCAAGGTACTTCAGAACCTCATTGGAAAAGTTTATCCACATAGACAATCATTCCAACTAATCACAGGAAAGGGACTAACATATTAAGTGTTAAACACACACTCTTTTAAGTTAATTTTATTCTTTATTGTCACAATAATGCTGCAGAAACACAACCACAAAACCTCAGTGGCATGTGACAATAAACATTGCTTACACATCTGGTTCAGCAGTGGATCAGATGCGTGGCTTGGCTATTCTGAACTGAGCTCCCTCACATATTTGGGAGTAGGCTGGCTGTAGGCTGCTACAGACTACCTTCAGTTAGTACCTCTGTGCAATTTGGCTCTGCTCCACTTTTCTCTCATCCTCCAGCAGGCTAGTCCTGGCATGTTCTCATGGAAATGACAGAAGTGCAAAGAAACAAGTGGAAACATGCAAGCTCTCTTTCAAGCCTTTGCTTACCTATGTCTGCTAACATCCTATTGACCAAATCAAGTCACACTATAGACAGTGTTGAAAAATTGAGGCCAAATGATCCAATCTACCACAGACATCAAATTCCATTGAATCTAAGAGGCTATTTTTTTTATATATATATATATTTTTAAATTCTAGTTTAGGTGAAGATTTACAGAACAAATAGTTT
>NW_004444059.1:7841116-7842171 GCF_000243295.1 Trichechus manatus latirostris | reverse complement strand
AAACCTTTTGAGTTGCTGTTGTCAATTTGATCTCACATAGATAATTTTTTTTTTTGTACTTTAGATGAAGGTTTACAGAACAAAAGAACAAAATAGTTTTCTTATTAAATAGTTAGTACACATATTGCCCTATCGCAATGGTTAACAACCCCACGACATGTCAACACTGTCCTTTCTCAACCTTGGATTCCTATCACCAGCTTTCCTGTCCCCTCCTGCCTTCTAGTCCTTGTCCCTGGACTGCTGTGCCTCATTAATCCCTTTTTATTTTATGGCACTGTCCAATCCCCGGCTGAACGGTGAACCTTGGGAGTGAGTTCACCACTGAGCTAAAAGTGTGTCTGGGGGCCACACTCTTGGGGTTTCTCCAGTCTCTGTCAGACCAGTAAATCTGGTCTTTTTTTGTGTGTGTTAGAATTTTGTTCTGCATCCTTCTCCAGCTCTGTCCAGTACCCTCTGTTGTGATCCCAGTCTGAACAGTCAGTGGTTGTAGCTGGACACCATCTAGCTATACTGGACTCAGTCTGGTGGAGGCCATGGTAGCTGTGGTCCATTAGTCCTTTAGACTAATCTTTTCCTTGTATCCTGTTCTCTTCATTCTCCCTTGCTCCCAGAGGGGTGAGACCAGTGGCATATCTTAGATGGCTGCTCACAGGCTTTTAAGACCCCAGACGCTACTCACAAAGGTAGAATATAGAACATAGTATTTATAAACTGTGTTATGCCAATTGAGCTAGATGTTCCCCAAGACCATGGTCCCCACAGCACTCTGCCCAGCAATTCAGTCCCTCAGGGAGTTTGGATGGGTCTATGGAGCTTCCATGACCTTTCCTTGTGCAAGTTGTTCTGGCTTCCCCAGTATTGTGTACTGTCTTACCCTTCACCAAAGTTACCACTTAGCTATTGTCTATTTAGTTCCTCCCTCACCCCTCCCATCCCTTGTAACCAACAAAGATTGTTTCTTTTTGTGTGTAAACTTCTTCATGAGTTTTTACAGTAGAAGTCTCATACAGTATTTGTCCTTCTATGATTGACTTACTTCACTCAGCATAATG
>NW_004444059.1:7805220-7840121 GCF_000243295.1 Trichechus manatus latirostris | reverse complement strand
TGGGTAGAATTGTCATTTTCACAATGTTGAGTCTGCCTATCCATGAGCATGGTATGTTTTTCCATTTATGTAGATCCCTTTGGGTTTCTGGCAGTAGTATTCTGTAGTTTTCTTTGTATAGGTCTTTTACACCCCTAGTTAGATTTATTCCTAAGTATTTTTTTAGGGGCTATTATAAATGGTATTGTTTTCCTGATTTCCTTTTCATTGTTGTCTTTATTGGTGTATAGGAATCCAACCAGTTTTTGTATGTTTATCTTCTATCCTGCTAGTCTGCTGAATCTATTAGTTCCAGTAGTTTTCTCGTGGAGTCTTTAGGGTTTTCTATGTATAGTATCATATCATCCGCAAACAGGGACAGTTTAACTTCTTCATTACCAATTTGGATGCCCTTTTTTCCTTTTTCTTGCCTTATTGCTAGAGGTAGGACTTCCAGCACAATGTTAAATAAGAGTGGAGATAAAGGGCATCCTTGTCTTGTTCCTGTTCTCAAGGGAAATGTTTTCAGCCTCTCTCCATTAAGAATGATGCTGGCCATTGGTTTTGCATGGATGGCCTTTATTATGTCGAGAAATTTCCTTTCTGTACCTATTTTATTGAGAGTTTTTATCAGGAATGGGTGTTGGACTTTGTCAAATGCCTTTTCTGTGTCAACTGAGATGATCATGTGATTCTTGTCTTTCCGTTTATTTATGTGGTGGATTACACTGATTGATTTTCTAATGTTGAACCATCCTTGCATACCTGATATGAATCCTACTTGGTTGTGGTGTATTATTTTTTTGATATGATGATGAATTCTATTGGCTAGAATTTTGTTGAGAATTTTTTCATCTATATTCATGAGAGATATTGGTCAGTAATTTTCTTTTTATGTGGCGTCTTTGCCTGGTTTTGGTATCAGGGTTATGCTGGCTTCATAAAATGAATTTGGAAGTATCTCTTCTTTTTCTACATTCTGAAATATTTTGAGTAGTACTGGTATAAGCTCTTCTCTGAATGTTTTGTAGAATTCTCCAGTGAAGCCATCTGGGCCAGGGCTTTTTTTTTGTTGAAGTTTTCTTTTTTATTACCTTTTCAATCTCTTCTCTTGTTATGGGTCTGTTCAGATTTTCAACATCACTTTGTGTTAGTTTGGTAAGTAGTGTGTTTCTAGAAATTTATCCATTTCTTCTAGGTTTTTGAATTTGTTAGAGCGTGATTTCTAGTAATATTCTGTTATGATTCTTTTTATTTCAGTTGGGTCTGTTGTAATGTCCCTCATTTCATTTATTATTTGGGTTATTTGCATCCTCTCCTGTTTTTCTTTTGTCAGTCTGGCCAGGGGTTTGTCGATTTTGTTGATCCTTTCAAAGAACCAACTTTTGGTTTTGTTGATTCCTTCTATTGTTTTTCTTTTCTCTATTTTGTTTATTTCTTCTCTGATGTTTATTATTTCCTTTCTTCAGTGGCTGTGGGCTTTTTTGCTGTTCTCTTTCTATTTGTTGGAGTTCTGTAGTTAATGTTTTGATTTTGTCCCTTTCTTCTTTTTTGATGTGTGCATCTATTGCTATAAATTGTCCTCTGAGGGCTGCCTTTGCTCTGTCCCAAAGGTTTTGGTATGATGTGTTTTCATTCTCGTTAGAATCTAAAAGGCTATTAATTTTACCATTAAGAAATAAAAATACTCCCAATTAAACTATAACGACATGTTTGTTTAGCATGTAAATTTTTTATTTTATACTCATTGAAATAGCTGTTTATTTAGGCACAGGCTTTTATCATTTTTATCCTTATGTATACAAAAGCGGGAAAAAAATCACAAACTATGTAAGATAATCCTAAAAATTCTTCACATTCAAGATAGACTCTTTTTAGTCATTTTTAAACTCTGCGTGATTGATGTCTGTGTTTTGTCACAAAATATCATCCTTTGTGCTATCAGGGGTATTAGTGATGCATCATTTCTTCAAAGAATGCACCACTATTTCTTCCAAGCTACTGATGCCCATTCTGCCAGTGCTTTCTTAATCTTACCAGGTATTAATGGGAAGTTTTGCAGTCATTAAAAAAAAATATGTCCACAAATTCTTTGATAATCTTCCCTTCAAGAGGTGGAGCCTCATATGTCTTCCCTTGAGTGTGTGCTGGGTTTAGTGACTCATTTCTAGTAAACAGTATAAAGTAGAAACAATTGCAAGTGATTTAGGAAACTTAATCATAAAAAGCCAATGTGTTCTCCATCTTGGTCACTCTTCCTCTTGGATCAGTCTCTCTGGAAGAACTTACCTTGCATGTTGTGAGGACATTCAGACAGCCTGGGGAGATGCCCACATGGTGAGGAACTAAAGCATCCTGCCAACAACCCTATGAATGAGCCATCTTGAAAGCATTTTCCCCACTGCCAGTCAAGTCTTTAGATGACTGGAGCCCTGGGTAAGTGCTTAACTCAACCTCATGAAAGAGCTTGAGCTGGAACCACCCAGCCAAACTGTTTCCAAATTCATGACCTTCAGTAATATTTATTGTTTTAAGCCACTAGGTTTTGGGGTAATTTGTTACACGGTAATAGATAACTAATACAGTTAGCATACATCAATGACTCTTAAGTGATATTTTGACAAAAATTTTAAGCAAGTGAAATTGTCTGATCTGGCCAACAGGAATAACAAATGAATCCCTAAATGTCCACCTGCTGTTTCCAGGAATTTGTGTACATAATAACTTTTTAAGTCTCAATGCTGAATCATAGTGCATTTAAAAACAATTAAACTCAACATATGTTACTCCCCAAAATACTCATAACTCAATTGAAGTAATGGCACTATGAACAGCTATGACCAAGGTTATATGTGTTCAGGCAATGGCAACTATGTCACAGTTGCCTCTTAACTGGGAGCGACTGAAAGGTGCCATTGATTGTAGGATGCATGTCAGTTTTAGAGATGTTAAATTCTAAATAATTTGTCTGCCAGAAAAGAAAAATATCGTTTATAATAGCTCTTATGGACACTTGCAGTTTCTGAGACCAAATTTGAAACAAGGAAGGTCAGAGTTATGTTTAAGTTAGGGTATTGAATGGCATTTGTTTGTTCAGTGGGAAAACAAGACTCCAGCTTAGCTGACTGAGAACCCAGTGATGATTTAGGAATGAGTATGACTGTCAACAGAAATAGTTTCTGTCTTTACATCTACCATAAAGTAACAACTCTAAGTTTTCTATCTGACTGAGCTCTGTTTCTTTCATCTTCTCCATAGAGCAGCACAAGGCCTTGCATATAATAAGGACTCACTATGTCCTGTGGAGCCCCGGTGGCACCGTGGTTAAGAGCTCAGCTGCTAACCAAAAGGTTGGCATTTTGAATCCCCCAGCCACTCCTTGGAAACCCTATGGGGCAGATCTACTCTGTCCTATACTATAGGGTCGCTATGAGTTGGAATTGACTTGATGGCAAAGGGTTTGGTTTTTCTTTTTCTTTTTTTTGTAGTTACCTGTCCTGTATATTGACTAAAAAAGACAGTTTTTAGATATTTCATATTTTAGCACATATTTGTAGAGATATTTTTTGTATTACTTGATTGATAATGTGTTTGTTCCATATATTCCAATATTATGAGAGCTCTTTAATAAAAGAGAACACTAAGCTTTTGACAATGTTGCATTTACACGTCTGAGTTTGTGAAAACATCTGAGTAGGGAATAGGTTCAAGGGAGAATAATCACTTAAGAGAAAGTAATTTATCCACACGTGTACCCTCAGGGAATAGCCAGTACCTGTTTCTCTGAGTGTTGTTTCCGTAACACTTTATTTCTACGTGCTTGGACCTCAGGAGCATAGGATCAAATTAACATGATCAATAATATTCTGTAATTCATGGCACAAACTAACTGCACCATCTATGTGCAGTGTCTCATTTTATTTATTATGTATGTATGTATTCATTTGATTATGTATTTCTCTACTCATTTCCCACTCTGTATCACACTCTGCCTTCATGGTTATATATTTAATGTTTGTCCTTTCGATTCATCTTCTTCATTTGATTTACATATATGCTATTATATTGTTGTTCATAGTTGTCGTCAAGTCTATTCTGACTCTTAGTGACCTCACATGTGCAGAGTAGAACTGCTCCATAGGGTTTTCCAGGCCATGACGTTTCAGAAGCAGATTCCAGGCCTATCTTCTGAGGTGTCTCAGGGTGGGGGGGGGAGGGTGTTTGGGCTGCCAACATTTTCACTAGCAGTGGAGTACTTAACCCCTTGTACCACCCAGGGACCATGTGTTAGTATATGAACAATAAAATGGTATCATTGTATATGGTTTATATTTACATAACTGATATTTTGGTGTTATAAGGTCTTCATTGGCTAATTTTTTTGAAAGTAAATTGCCATGTCTTTCTTCCTAGTCTGTCTTAGTTTGGAAGCTCTGCTGAAACCTGTCCACCATGGATGACTCTGCTGGCATTTGAGATACCAATGGCATAGCTTCCAGCATTACAGTAACACACATTACAGTAACACACAAGCCACCACAGTACCACAAACTGACAGATAGGAAAGAAAACAAAGACCAAAATGGATGTCAGAAGAGACTCTGAAACTTATAGTAGCTAAAGCGAAAGGAAGGAACAATGAAGTAAAAGAGCTGAACGGAGGATTTCAAAGGACAACTTGAGAAGACGAAGTAAAGTATCATAATGAAATATGCAAAGACCTGGAGTTAGAAAACCGAAAGGGAAGAACACACTTGGCATTTCTCAAACTGAAAAAATTCAAGCCTTGAGTTGCAATATTGAAGGATTCTATGGGAAAAATATTGAACAATGCAAGAAGGATCTAAAGAACATGGAAGGAATACACAGAGTCACTGTACTAAATAGAATTGGTCGACGTTCAACCATTTCAGGAGTTAACATATGATCAAGAACTGAAGGTACTGAAAGAAGAGGTCCAAGCTGCACTGAAGGCATTGACAAAAAGATGAACCTTCAGGAATTGATGGAATACCAATTAAGATGTTTAAACGGATGCAACACTGGAAGTGATCACTCGACTATGCTGTGAAATCTGGAAGACAGCTACCTGGCAAATGTACTGGAAAAGATTCCTATTCATGCCTATTCCAAAGAAAGGTGATCCAACATAATGCAGAAATTATCAAACAATATCATTAATATCACATGCAAGTAAAATTATGCTGAAGATAATTCAAAAACGGTTGCAGCAGTACATCCACAGGGAACTGCCAGAAATTCAAGCCAGATTCAGAAGAAGAAGTGGAATTAGGGATATCATTGCTGGTATCAGATGGATCTTGACTGGAAGCAGAGAATAACAAAAAGATGTTTACTTGTGTTTTATTGACTATGCAAAGGCATTCAACTGTGTGGATCATAACAAATTATGGATGACATTGTGAAGAATGCGAATTCCAGAACACTTAATTGTGCTCGTTTGGAACATGTACCTAGACCAACAGGCAATTGTTCAAACAGAACAAGGGGATACTGCATGGTTTAAAGCTGGAAAAGGTGTTTCTCAGGTTTGTATCCTTTCACCATACTTATCAATCTGCATGCTGAGGAAATAATCTGAGAAGCTGCACTATATGAAGAAGAACAGGGCATCAGGATTGGAGGAAGACTGATTAACTACCTGTGATATGCAGATGACACAACCTTGCTTGCTGAAAGTGAAGAGGACTTGAAGCACTTACTGATGAAGATCAAAGACCACAGCCTTCATTATGGATTACACCGCAACATAAATTAAAACAAAAATCCTTACAACTGGGCCAATAAGCAACATCATGATAAATGGAGAAAAGATTGAAGTTGTCAAGGATTTCATTTTACTTGGATCCACAATCAACGCCTGTGGAAGCAGCAGTCGGGAAATCAAAAGACATATCACATTGGGCAAATCAGCTTCAAAAGACCTCTTTCAAGTGTTAAAAAGCAAAGATGTGACTTTGAGGACTAAGGTGCACCTGACCCAAGCCATGGTATTTCTAATCATCTCATATGCGTACAAAAGCTGGACAATGACTAAGGAAGACCAAAGAAGAAATGATGCATTTGAATTATGGTGTTGGCAAAGAATGTTGAACATACCATGGACTGCCGGAAGAATGAACAAATTCGTCTTGGAAGAAGTACAGCCAGAATTCTCCTTAGAAGTGAGGATGGCAAGACTTTGTTTCACGTACTTTGGACATGTTATCAGGAGGGACCAGTCCCCAGAAAAGGACATCATGCTTGGTAAATTAGAGGGTCAGTGAACACAGAGGAAGACCCTCAACAAACAGATTGACACAATGGCTACAACAATGCGCTCAAACATAGCAATGATTGTGAGAATGGCACAGGACCAGGCAACGTTTCGTTGTATTATACATACGGTCACCATGAGTCGGAACTGACTTGACAACACCTAATAACAACACATTTTGATGTATACTTTGTTTTATTTCTTAGCCCTTTAAATTAGCTTTTTTTTTTTTCCCTGATTTGTCTATGTTGGTATAGTTTATTCCTCTATTATTGCACCTCATTCCCATCCTGTTTTGGAATCTCCATAAAGGAGAAAATTTTGCAGCAAACATCCTTTTACTTGCCTCTTTATATCTCTTTGTGAGAATTTTCCTGGGGGTATTTATTCAGTAATGGAATTACTGGGTTTATATATATATATATATTATGTATGATATACTATGCATATAAGTTCATTCAACAAGATACTCTTCTTAATAGATGCAGCAGTGAAAAAAAGTCACACCATCTTGAAAAAGATGGCTTCAATTTTCACGTCTACCAACACCCGAGGGTTTTCATTTCCCCATCTGAACTTCATATTATATAGATAAACAGCTTAGCCAATCTGGTTGTATGTTAACTGTTTTAATTTACATTTCTCTGATTACTAACAATGCTAACCGTCTCTTTGTAAGATTATTAACTCTTTGTATTTTTCCTTTACTGTGAATTGCATGCTTATATCCAAACATTTGATATTCTATAGAAAACTTGAATCTATGAGCAAGCGTTTTTACTTCTGAGTACGTAAAATAGATAAATGTGCACCAAGTACCAGCATGCTCATAGCATACATAGCTCATAATAGCTCAAAATTGGAATCAACTCAAATATTCCTTAATAGTAGCTTAGATAAATACACTATTGTATTTTTATATAATGGAGTGTTATACAGTAATTAATAGGAATGACCTGTGCTATACACAGTAAGGATGAATCACATATGCATATGCTGAATGAGAAACCCAGACACAAAGAAGCAAATGTTGTAAAATTAATTTTTAAGAAGTTCAAGGACAGGAAAAACTAATCCACAGGGTTAGAAATCAGGATATTGGTAATTGGGGGAAAATGGATGAAGGTAGTGACTAGCAGGAACTATGAAAAGACTTCAGGGGTGATGATTTTCCCTAATCTGGATGGTGATTACATTTTTTGAAAATTCATTAAGCTGTATACATACAACTTGTGTGCTTGCATGTTATGCTTCAATAAAGAAGTTTAGTTTAAAAAAAATCAATAAACCTATATGTGCAAAAATCTGCATTTTTAATTATGTCCTAAAGTAAAATTGTTAAGCCATGATGTATGACTACTTATCACACATATATCTCTCAAAGGATTTTTCAAACTTATTGTTCTTGATCAGCAAGAAAGACAAATCATTAAAGAAGAAATTATAATCAAGTGTGATAAGTACTCTGCTAGGAAAACTTCAAGATGCTATAGGAGTAGAAAGTCTTGGCAACAGCAGTCTAGAAATCAAGGAAAGCTTCTCAGAGGAAATGATGTTTAAGGTGCTACCTGAAAAAACAACAAACAAACAAAAAACCCTGGATGTTACACAGGGAAAGATAAATAGAAAAACGTCCCAGAAAGAGAAACATACTGTGAAGGGACACAGCTAAGAGAGGCCCGGTGCAGTTTAGAGGCTAAAAGAAGCTCAGTATGGCTGGGGTATGAGAGCTGAGACTGGAACGATAGTGAAAAGTAGATCACGAGGGCCTTGTGAGCCTGGTTAATGAAACTGTGCTTTATCTTACAGGAATTGTGCTTTATCTTACCTTGGAGGGCAAACAAATGGGAAAATAATACGGTTTGCCTCTTAGACCTGATTCAGACTATGGAGTACACAGTGAGTTGGAAATGAGCACTATTGTAGCCAGGGACAGGAGACCCTAGATGGCACAAAAAGTTAAGTGTTTGGCTACTAACCAAAAGGTTGGTAGTTGGAGTCCATCCAGAGGTGCCTTGGAAGAAAGGCCTAGTGTCTACATCTGAAAGATTACAGCCACTGAAAACCCTACGGAGCACAGCTCTATTCTAAAACTTATGGGGTCGACTCAACTGGTTTGATTTTTTTTTCTTTTTCTTTTTTGTTTATTGTTGTAGTTTAAGTGAAGTTTACATTTCAAGTTAGTCTCCCATACAAAAATTTATACCTACATTGTTATGTGATCCTAATTGCTCTCCCGATACTGTGACAGCACACTCCTCCTTTCCACCCCTGCTTCCCCATGTCCATTCAACCAGCTCCTAACCCTCTCTGCCTTCCCATCTCACCTCCGGACAGAAGCTGCCCATTTAGTCTCTTGTATCTACTTCAGCAAAGAGGCACACTCCTCACGAGTATCACTTTAAGTCCCATAGTCCAGTCCAGTCCCTGTCTGAAGAATTGGCCTTGTAAATTGTTTTAGTTCTGGGCTGATAGAGAATCTGGCGGCCATGCTTTCTGGGGTTCCTCTAGTCTCATTCAGACCATTATATCTGGTTTTCTTACTAGAATTTGAGTTCTGCACCCCACTTTTCTCCTGCTCCATCAGGGACTCTCTGTTGTGTTCCCTGTCAGGGTGATCATTGGTGGTAGCCAAGCACCGTCTAGTTCTTCTGGTCTCAGGCAGATGAAGTCTCTGGTTTATGTGGCCCTTTCTGTCTCTTGGGCTAATACTTTCCTTTTGTCTTTGGTGTTCTTCATTCTCCTATACTCCCGGTGGTTGGGACCAACTGAAGCATCTTAGATGGCCGCTTGCAAGCTTTTAAGACCCCAGATGCCACTCACCAAAGTAGGATGCAGAACATTTTCTTAATAAGCTTTGTAATGCCAATTGACCTAGATGTCCCCTGAAAGCGTGGTCCCCAGACCCCTACCCCTGCTACTCTGTCCCTCAAAGTGTTTGATTGTATTCAGGAAACTTCTTAGCTTTGGTTTAGTCCAGTTGTGCTGACTTCCCCTGTAATGTGTGCTGTCCTTCCCTTCACCTAAGATAATTCTTGTCTACTATCTAGTTAGTAAATAACCCTCTCCCTCTCTCTCTACCCTTGTAACCATCAAAGAATGTTTTCTTGTATTTAAACCTTTTCTTGAGTTCTTATAATAGTGGTCTTACACAATATTTGTCCTTCTGAGACTGACTAAATTCACTCAGCGTAATGCCCTCCAGATTCCGCCATGTTATGTTTGATGGCTTCATTGCTGTTCTTTATCGTTGGGTAGTATTCCATTGTGTGGATATACCACGATTTGTTTATCCATTCTTCTGCTGATGGGCACCTAGGTTGTTTCTATCTTTTTGCTATTGTGAACAGTGCTGCAATGAACATGGGTGTGCATATAGCTATTTGTGTGATGGCTCAAGATTTTTTATTTTTTTAGAGCTAGCAAAACCAGTCAGGGAGGAGACAATTGCCAGAATCCAGCTGAGAAAGGATGGAGGCCTGAAAGCCTCTTGGGGTAGAGAATAATATTAAAAAGTGGACAGACTTTAGAGATACTTAATAGACCGAATTAACAGAACTCATGAATTGACTGTATGTGGTGGGTGGAGAGAATGAGAAAAGCTAAGTGTCATTTACTGGTTTCAGATTTGGCTATTTTTCTTGGAAATCAACCAATGCTTGCGAATGACTTCAGGACTTTTTTTGAATGTTTCATATATTTGCACTGACTTTTCAGAACTCTAGCATTTGAATTGTGCTTATGCAGTGCCCAGCTAGTCTGTTGAAGTCAAGTGAAAATCTGAAATATGTTAGTGAGACTAAGAGGACTCGCTCAGGTAAGCAGAAATGAATTAGATTGTTCAAAAGATCCTCTATCTAATTTTTTTGTGGTTTTTAAATACGGCCTAGTAGTGAGGTTTCATTTCCTTTTTGAGAATGTGATCATAGAGATATTTTAAAAGGGGATAAGTTAACATCCCTTTCCTCACTTAATCAGCTGCTCTCAGAATCATTGATTGACTGCTTACATATTTGTCATTTCCAAAGCCAATTATTGTGGAGACAACTGCTGGTACTGTGTGATTTGAGAATTGCCAAAAATGCCATCTGTCTGATGGGCTGTAGGTATCTATATTATTATCTCCTCTTTAAAAAGTGTCCCTTAAATTTGAAGAAAGCACAGCTGAAACCAAACAAACCAATCATAGGTTATCTGTTGTGATTAAAATTATTAAAATGTTACTTATATATATATATGTTTGGTAAAGGATTTAACTTTACCAGAAGTAATTTGGTCTTTGTCCTTGGTTTCTGATAACCTCTAAAACTTTGGAATTTACCGAGTGATTCAAGTGTCTTTGATGAAGCCCACAACTACACCTGAGGGTTTATGCTAATGAGATGACTCAGGTTAGGGCTGATCAGTCCAGAAAGGCCACCATTAAAATCAGCACAACCTCAGGAGAGGGGAGACTGATTCAATCAACGGTAACTATGTAATGTGGCTCTAATAAAAGCTCTGGATGTGGAAGGTCTGTGGGCTTCCTGGTTTGTGACAGACATCCATGCACATGGGAGGTAGTTCGTCCCTTTTAGGGAAATGAAATCTCCTCTTTGGTAATCCTACCAGAACCTACCAATGCATCTCTTTGTTTGTATCCTTTTTGCTATAATAAAACTAAGAGTAGGTAATGCACTTTCCATCAATTCTGTGAGTCCTTCTAGTGAGTTATCAAACCAAGGGAGTTGTGGAAGCCAGTGGGTCAGCAGTGAGTGGGCTGGGGGCATCTGAGCTTACAGCTGGTACCCTGAGGGGGTAAGGAGAACCTCCAAATTTGTAGCCAGCAGATCAGAAGTGAGGGTGTTGTAGAGACTTCTCAAGCTTGTGTCTGGTGTTTCAGAGCTTGGGTCTACTTGGCAGCCTGCAGGACTGTGTCCTTTAACTTGTGAGCTCTGACCTAGCTCTGGGTGGTTTGGGGCGGAGGAAGAAGTGCTGCATGTGCAACCGGTGTCAGAACAGAGGGGAACAGAATTAATAATAAATTGATTTGGATTGATCAACACACATTTGCTATCAGAGATGAATGATTTTGACTTTTTTCACAATTTACAATGTAAAATTAGGTATGAACTCCTTGTACTTATAACTTTCCTACCAAAGTAAATATAAAAATGAAACAAAACTGCAAGCCTAATAATATTCAAATTAATAATAGATTTATTATGACCACTGATGTTATTTTATTGAAATTAACTTTCAGCTTGCATTCTGTACCAGATAAACGAATTCTCCCACCATATTTCTCCATCCTAATTCCTATAAAACATTTTGGCAGGCAATGCCGACATTTGGGCATCATTTAGTGCGAACTCATCATTTACCATTTAGTTGACATCTGTTTATTTCTCATTAAATCTGTTGCCATCGAGTCGATTCCGACTTACAGCAAGACAATTACAATAGTACTACTCAGCACCAATAGGAATTGTAAACACATACTTCAGGACTAAAATTATAGGAAGTATTGAGCTATCCAGTGGTCATTCAGAAGATTCAGAACATGTTTACATTATTTTTTAAGATTATCATGCAAAGAAAATTATCAAAAGTTTTAAAATCTCCTTGAGAATTCTCAGAATTTGGAGGCAGTTTCATAGACCAGTCAGCTTGAGGAATACTGGATTAAGACTTGATAGGCAAGAGTTAAAATGTAAATGTTATCTGTAAAGACTAATACACCTGGTCTTTTCATACCCTAACTCAAAATAATTTGAGCAGAGAAAGAAAGAGCCTTAAAGAAAAGGAAAGACGATCATTTTTGGCTGGAGTTAAGTGGTTAAGAAATGGTCAGTATATAAAGCATTTGCAGGAAAGGTATGAATCTTTCAGAAAGTGCTTGGAAGCATTAGGTATCAGAGTCGAAAGTGGTGGGCATGAGGAGAGAGAAGAAAGTGATTAAAGTGGGGGAGGGAGGTGGTCATAATCGAATATTAAAAAAAATTGTGACTTTAGTAAATATTATAGATAGAAGTTACATTATTTTAGTCAATTTAGCTATGCCCATGTGAAAGAAAGACCTGGAGACCTAACTCCAAAAATTAGCCAGCAAAAACCCTATGGATCATGACAGAATATTGTCCAGTCACCAGCGATTATGAAGATGGTGCAGGACCAGCAACATTACGTTGTACTATACACAGGGTCAGGTCTCTGAGTGGCCCAAACGGTTAAATGCTTGACTTCTATCTGAAAGGTTTGTGGTTCAAACCTACCCAGAAGCATCTTAGAAGACAAGCCTGGCAATTGGCTTCTGAAAGGTCACAGCCTTGAAAACCTTATGGAGCTCAGTGCTACTCTGACGCACATGGACTCACCATGAGTCAGAACTGTCAGAGCCAGCGCCATGACAACTAATAACAACAACATGCTCATGTAGAATTAAAGTACTCAGGAAAGCGAAGATACACATTTTGAAAATAAACAGCATCAGTGCTCAGAATGATTGTTTACACAAACTTAACCAAAATGGCTTTTTAAAATGTGGTATTTTTGTATATTGTGACTTTTATGATTTGAATAGAAATGCCTGTTTTTTTAAAAAAGGCCTGTTATATATTGACAGATTGCTTACTTGAGAAATGGCTCATCCAGTATCAAATGGAGTATTCTAAACAATCCAGTTTGGGGAGGAGTCTACCATTTGAAAAGTCCTGAGAAACAAGGCAGCTCTGTGAAAAAAATAATAAGTTCTAGGAACCATAAACCATAGATGTGAGTCCGAGATCTAGCAATATTTAGCTAGCTACATGATTCCTCTGTATATGTTTTGATAATTATAACTGGGGGAATTCAGCCTAAATAATCACCAGCTCAACCTCTCTATATCATCAAATCATTTAGAAAAAGAAATTTCATTCAATCTGCATTTGAAAGTTCTGCAATATTAATATTAAACAAAAAGTGAAATTAATAATTTGAATCTCACATGTTGTCATATAAAGGATATTTCCATCTCAGCCCGTATATGTGGTTGATCCTAAGAGCCTGTGCACTAAATCCTAAATGACAAGCTACCTCTGCACCTCAGTTGCAAGAAGGAAAAAAAACTTATTTTTGTAACACTGTTTTTATTATGTCAATCTTTGAAAACAGTTCATTCCAGCCTTTCTTATTGCCATCCTCAGGAAAACAACCTATCCTAAGGACTTTACAGTGAATTTTTCAGTTTATTAAACAATCAAGTACTTTTTGTCTGAGAAATGGTGCCTCAAGGCCACTACAGAACTACACAAAATCTTGATTCATTACTGATCAAATATAGAACATGACCTTTTCAAGTTCCTAAAATATTAAGGATCTGTCCTTTTGCTTTGCTTTTTTCTGTTCTTTCTCCCTCTCCCTAATTTTCTGCACTTCTAAGTAATGTAACAATGTTTTTCCTAGTGACGATTCTTCAAGGCAAGGAAAACCAACTTGGTTAATCTCCTTTCTTTCCCATGGCATGCCAGATCTCTGACCTTCAGGAAAGCTCAGTTTGGGTGGCCGTCCTAGAAAGGCATAAAATGCCATGTGGGTGGGCAAGACCACGATCAAACAGCTGCCTCAAGCTTCTGTCCCCAGAATAGCTACAGGAAGCTCTTTGATCTGCAGCTTGTCCCATATGTCTCTACCCACTGCAAAGGCTTCTCCTTGGGGTTGGGTTCCTGAGCAGCTGATCCTTTTCTGCTTGCTCTTTTGATTCTTCTATTAAAAAACATCGTCTTATCAATCGTTCCTTAAATTGCCTTCATTTGTCTGAATCCTTTGATAACACACTGAAAGAACCTAGAGTTCTAGAAAGCTCCTGTGGGAATTCTAAAATTCAAATTTTATTATTTAAATATGGTGTCACTTAAAAAACAAACACACAAAGAAAATCTGGCAATTGTTATTTAGAAATTAAATTTGAAAAAAACAGGAAGTTACTATTCTGGCACTGAGGAAAAACAAACAAACAAACAAACAAACCCATTGCCATCAACTCGATTCTGACGCATAGCGACCCTATAGGACAGAGTAGAACTGCTCCATAGAGTTTCCAAAGAGCGGCTGCTGGATTCGAACTGCCGACCTTTTGGTTAGCAGCTGATCGGTTAACCTCTGTGCCGCCAGGGCTCTGGCACTGAGAAAGTAGACCCATAAAATAAGCCAAGGTGGAAAGGTAGGTGATTGAAAATATCTGATTTGCATGGGCTGAAGGGCACCTGGTGACATACTTGACCACTGAGATGCAGACTTCTTTAAGCCCATTAAAGTTTATTTTTCTCATTAATTATTCAAAAGATCTACCAGATTTTATTTGGGTTGGATTTTTAGTTATTATCTCTGTGAAGTTCATTACAAAAGCTTATAACAGATGTGAGGATAAATATAGAGTTATCTGAACTTTCAGAGTGAACTGTTTATCTTTTCCCACAACCGGTATCATCCAATAACTAAGCAATTGTAGGCTACATATAATAAAACAGCTTATTTGTTGCTGTTGTTAGGTGCCATCAAGTCAGCTCCAACTCGCAGCAGACCTTATGTATAACAGAATAAAACATGGCCTGGTCCTGTGCCATCCTCACAATTATTGCTATCTTTGAGCCCATTGTTATAGCCACTGTGTCAGTCCATCTTGTTGAGGGTCTTCCTCTTTTTCGCTGACCTTCTATTTTACCAAGCATGATGTCCATCTCAAGCACTGGTCCCTCCTGAGAACATGTCCAAAGTAAGTAAGATGAAATCTCACCATCCTCACTTCTAAGGAGCACTCTGGCTGTACTTCTTCCAAGACAGATTTGTTCATACTTCTGGCAGTCCATGATACATTCAATATTCTTCACAAACACAATTCAAATGCATTGGTTCTTCTTTAGTCTTACTTTTTCATTAGATAATTTCAAATGTATAATCTCTTAGGTGGAAAAATTGATATTGCTTTAGAAAATAATACCACACCCTTTAATAACTGTATTTATTTTCTAAGACTGCTATTAAAAATTACCACCAACTCAGTGGCTTAAAAAACAGATATTTATTTTCTCACAGTTCAGTAGCAGTGGTCCAAAATCAGAATCACTGGAACAAAACTGATGTATCAGCAGGGCTGAGCCCCCTCTAGAAGCTCTAGTGCAAAATCCAGCCCTTACCTCTTCTATCTTTTAATGACTGCAGGCATTCCTTAGCTTGTGGTTGCATCACTCCAATCTCTGCCTCCATAGCTACAATGCCATCTCATCTTCTTTCTGTGTGGGCAAATCTCTCTCTACCTCTTGTAAAGATACATGTGATTGTATTTAGGATCTACTTAAATAATCCAGGATAATCTCCTCATCTCAAAATCCTTAATCACATCTGCAAAGTCTTTGTCATATAAAGTAACATTTATAGGTTCTAGGAAGTAAGACCTGACATCGTTGGAGACCATTATTCAGCCTACTGCAATAACCATCTATTCTTCCAACTTGAACCTCTCTTCCTGGAGTGATGACCACAATAAATAAATTCTCACAAGCAATTTGAGTCTTACAGTTAAGAGATTTATGTTAATATTCTGAATGTCAAAATATTTTAAAAGCTATACTATAATATAAAATATTTAGTAAGCTTTTCAAACTGTTTGGCAGCACTATTTTAGTTGAGATGTGGTTTTGTAAAACAGTTTATTACCATTACTTATTTTGCACCTGGCTCTATCAGTATATTTGCCACGTTGTTTTCCTTAGGTAATTAGCATTAAGGACTTTTGAGTAATAGATACATAAGTTTTCCTATTCCCACTTCCTTTTCAAGTTCTCCCGGACATAGATGAAATAAAACACAAAATTTTACCCATTATTTAATATCTATTGAGCTAAATGATTCTATTTACTATATACATCAAATATTAAGCATGTGGATTCTAAATCGGGGATTTCCTAGGGACCATCAATCTGAAAACCCATTTATCTCACCTGCTACCACTGATAGTTTATCTCTTTCCTGAGCAGTCATGCAATATTTGAGTGGGGAGTGCTGACAGCTATGTTGAAGTTTCAAAATTTTTTAGGATCCACTGTATGAGCTGATTTTAGACCCCTCCTAGACTCACATTTGAAATGTCTTCACTGAGACAAGTAACTCACACATTCTTCAGAGAGATACCAGCTTACCGTCTTTGAAGCAGCCAGAAACACTTTAGAAAATAGCTCCGACTGAGCTTTGCCTCCACCATCTAGTTACTGGGACTTTTATTTCCTGCATCTATCATTGGGTGCCTTCCTAACACACTCTCTAAAAGGAAAACATTTCATCCAAACTCTTAAAAACTCCCCAAGAGAGAAACCTTAATTCCTTGAGTAGAAGTCATCATTTTTTGTCTATTTTCTCTTCAGTCTTTTCCTATCTAACCTATAAATCACTAACTTTTTATGTATTTATTTGATGATTTTCTTTTTCTACCTCGTTGAGCAGGTTTTTTTTTTCCTCTTGAATAATTTACAGACTCCCATTTCTAAGAGATGTGCTTAGTCATTTGTTATTTATTGTCCAGCATCACTTTTCCCATTTTCAAGAGCATAGTGTATCAACTTTCCTCCTCTATGCCATGTGGCTGAGGTTCATTAAAATCCCAATCTCATCATCAGGAGTAGTTAGTTAGATTAATAAGTATGTTGAGTGGATCCTTAGATCAATTAATATGTTCTATCCTGCTGGCTCTAAAGATAAGTTCAGGGATAGTACATGATTTAATATGTGTTTGATTGAAAGCAACAGAAAATTCATCCAATAGTACATTCATTGTTACCTCATCCAAAAACCTGGGTATATGAGGTCTCTGTGTTGGCTCAACTGCTCAATGACATCATCAAGGACCCGGGCTGTCTATATTCTTCCTACTCAAAGTATGACTCACTTTGAACTTCTGAATTTGGAGAACTATGGTGGCTGCCTGATTTTGAATCTCCCTGTACTTGTCCCAAACTATCGAACACTCACACACACAGATACACACACCCAATGTGGAGAATAAAAGCACAAATGTCTCACACTTTCAGTATTACTAGGAGACAGATAAACAATGCAATCCTCAAATTATCTGTACTAGAGAAAAAAAAATCCAAATTCTGACAGAACCCCTACCCACCTCTTACTGCCAAAATTCTGTGTTGAGGAGAATGGAGGGTGTCATGGACTGAATTATGTGCTCTAAAAGATGTGTGTATCAATTTCTCTGGGACATGATTCCTGGTATTGTGTGATTTTCCTATATGTTGTAAATCCTGCCTCTATGATGTTAATGAGGGAGGATGGGTGGCAGTTGAGTCAGTGAGGCAGAACTCAATCTACAAGATTGATTGTGTTCTGAGGCAATCTCTTGAGATATAAAAGACAGAAGTGAGCAGAGAGACAGGGGGACCTCATACCACCAAGAAAGCACTGCCAGGAGCAGAGCGTGTCCTTTGGACCTGGGGTCCCTGTGCAGAGAAGCTCCTAGTCTGGGGGAACACTGATGAGAAGGTCGACAGAGAGAAAAAGCCATTCCCTGGAGCTGACACCCTGAATTTGGACTTTTAGCCTACTTTACTGTGAAGAAATAAATTTCTCTTTGTTAAAGCCATCTACTCGTAGTATTTCTGTTATAGCAGCAGTAGATGACTAAGACAGAGGGTGAGCAGCTTCAGAGACTCCATAAAAAGGGATAGAGACAGGGGGCAGAGCCAAGATGGCAGAGTAGCCAGATGCTTCCTATGTTCCCTTTTACAACAAAGACCTGAAAAAAAAAAACAAGTGAATCAATTATATATGACAATCTAGGAGACTGAATATCAGAGCCAAAGTTGAGGAATTGGACTGAGTGGCAGAAGGAGGGAGAGATGGTTCAGAAGCAGCAAGGAGTTGCCAGATCTGACCCAGCCCGAACCAGCACTCTGCGGGCCAGATCAGCTGGCGTGCAAGGTGAGGCAAGCAGTGGCATTCAGGACACGTTTTCCACATCGGGAGAGACCAAGCAGTGGAGAGTCTACTCAAGCCTCCAGAACCAGTGAAAAATGGTGCTCAACTGGCAAAACATAAGTACATGCGTCTAACCCACCATGCGGATCAAAAAACGCCCCGTTTAGGAAGAACCTCTCTCCCATTTACCTGTCCCCTCCCCACTCTGTGCCAGGTCCCAGGCCAGCTTCAGAGATTGCCATGTTCCCTGGGCCAGAAGTAGGACCGGTCACGCGCCCTGAGTCATTCTCCCAGCCTTGGAGAGAGAACAAAATAACAAACAGGAAAAAATAATCTGCCAACTCCCCTAAGCCCTAAACTTAGGGCAGATACAGTTCCTTTGCCTATGCACAGGCATAAAGGGTCCATGGACTTTGAATGCCTTTCACCTGTGCATAGACCTGTGTGGGCCCGTTTCAACAGTGTAGGCCCACATTAGCACAATACAACAGGGTATATACCTAAAGCTTAACTTCAACTGTATGAGCTATATGGTGAGTGGCAGGTTTATGACATTTGACACCACTCACCTATTAAGCAGGGTCCTCATCTACCCACATCAAGGGCCTGAGGATAGGTGGCTCCACCCATGCTACCTAGCCACCTGCGACAGGGGTCCAAAAATAAGTGGTACATCCCAGTCCTTACAGCCAACAGCACTGAATGCCCATAGTCCGGCTGCAAAACTCACCCACCTACACCCTCTAGGGAACAGGGACACACTTTCCTCCCAGACACTCAGGGACAGCTGTCAGCCCCCTGCCTTGCTTAGCATGTGACACCCTACTGCAGACAGACACCAGTGCCTACTCCAATCACCCCTGCCCATCTAGGACTGTAAGTGAGAGCCTGCACCATACACTTGATGACCGACTACCTGGACAACTGAGATGAATCCACACAAGAAAAGTAAATGGACTGCTGGGATCACATACCTAGTAACAGATCTAACCACCTGGTGACAGGACATTAGCAACTTCAAAGGTGCCAATAATCAAACTAGCTCACACAAGCAGCCTATTTGGGCATATCAAAACAAGAAGCTAGGACACAGTAAGCAAACACAAAATAAATAAATATAATAACTTATTGATGGCTTGGAGAAAACAGTCAATAAAAAATCACATAAAAAAAGGCAGACCATGATGGCCTCAGCAAGCTCCCAAAGAATCAAGAAATCTTCTGGAGGAAGAGAACCTCTTGGAATTACCAGAGGTAGAATACAAAAGATTCATATACAGAATTCTTCAAGAGATCAAGAAGGAGTTCATGCAAAACACAGACAAAGCCAAGGAACACACAGACAAAGCAATACAGGAACTTAAGAAGGTTATAGAAGAACATAACGACAAATTTAACAGTCTGCAAGAATCCACAGAAAGACAGCAAATCGAAATCCAGAAGATTAACAATAAAATTTCAGAGTTAGACAACTCAATAAAAGTCATAGGAGCAGAATTGAGGCAATGGAAGTCAGAATTAGTGAGACTGAAGATAACTTGACACCAACTTATTTGAGGAAAAATTAGATAAAAGAATTTTTAAAAATGAAGAAACCCTAAGAATTATGTGGGACTCTATCAAGAGGAATAACCTATGAGTGATTGGATTACCAGAACAGGGGGGTATAACAGAAAATACAGAGAGAATCGTTGATGATTTGTTGGCAGAAAACTTCCCTGATATTGTGAAAGACGAGAAGATATCTATACAAGATGCTCATTGACAAAGTCCAACATCCATTCATGATAAAAACTCTTGGCAAAATAGGAATAGAAGGGGAAATTCCTCAACATAATAAATGGCATTCATACAAAGCCAACAGCCAACATCATGCTAAATGGAGAGAGTCAGAAAGCATTCCCCTTGAGAGCGGAAGCCAGACAAGGATGCCCTTTATCACCACTCTTATTCAACATTGTGCTGGAGGTCCTAGCCAGAGCAATTAGGCAAGAAAAAGAAATAAAAGGCATCCAAATTGGTAAGGAAGAAGTAAAAGTATCTGTATTTGCAGATGATATGATCTTATTCACAGTAAACCCAAAAGAATATGCAAGAAAACTACTGAAACTAATAGAAGATTTCAGCAAAGTAGCAGGACACAAGATAAACATACAAAAATCAGTTGGATTCCTCTATGCCAACAAAGAGAACTTTGAAGGGGAAATCACCAAATCAACACCACTTGCAATAGCCCCCAAGAAGATAAAATACTTAGGAATAAATCTAACCAGAGATGTAACATAGCTGTAGAAACAAAACTACAAGACACTACTGCAAGAAAGCAAAAGAGACCTACAAGAGTGGAAAAGCACACCTTTCTCATGGATAGGAAGACTCAACATTGTGAAAACATCTACTGCCCAAAGCGATCTACAGATACAATGCAATCCCAATCCAAATTCCAATGGCATTTTTTAATGAGATGGAGAAATAAATCACAAACTTCACATGGAAAGGGGAGAGGCCTCGGCTAAGTAAAGCATTACTCAAGAAGAATAACAAAGTGGGAGGCCTCACACTACCTGATTTTAGAGCTTATTATATCGCCATGATAGTCAAAACAGCCTGGTACTGGTACAAAAACAGACACATAGACCAATGGAACAGAACTGAGAATCCAGATGTAAATTCATCCACCTGTGAGCAGCTGATATTTGACAAAGGCTCAAAGTTTGTTAATTAAGGAAAAGACAGTCTCTTTAACAAATGGTGCTGGCATAACTGGATATCCATCTGCAAAAAAATGAAACAAGATCCATACCTCACACCATGCACAAAAACTAACTCAAAATGGATCAAAGACCTAAATATAAAATCTAAAATGATAAAGATTATGGAAGAAAAAATAGGGACAACACTAGGAGCCCTAATACATGGCATAAACGGAATACAAACCATAAGTAACAATACACAAACACCAGAAAAAAAAAAAATAGATAACCAGGAGTTCCTAAAAATCAAACACTTATGCTCATCAAAAGATTTCACCAAAAGAGTCAAAAGACAATGCACAGACTGGGAAAAAAATTTTTTCTATGACAAATCCGATCAGCATCTAATCTATAAAATCCACAAGATACTGCAAAACCTCAACAACAAAAGACAAATAATCCAATAAAAAATGGACAAAGGACTTGAACAGACACTTCACCAAAGAAGACATTCAGGTGGCTAACAGATACATGAGGAAATGCTCACAATCATTAGCCATTAGAGAAATGCACATCGAAACTACAGTGAGACACCAGCTCACTCCAACAAGGCTAGCACTAATCCAAAAAAGCCAGAATAATACATGTTGGAGAGGTTATGGAGATACTGGAACACTTCTACACTGTTGGTGGGAATGTAAAATGTTACAACCACTTTGGAAATTGATTTGGTGCTTCCTTAAAAAGCTAGAAATAGAAGTACTATATGATCCAGCAATCCCACTCCTTGGAATATATCCTAGAGAAATATGAGCCATCACATGAATAGATTTATGCACACCCATGTTCATTGCAGCACTGTTCACAATAGCAAAAACACAGAAACAACGTAGGTGCCCATCATCAGACAAATGGATAAACAAATTACGGTATATTCACAAAATGGAATACTATGCAACAATAAAGAACAATGATGAATGCATGAAACATTTTATAACATGGAGGAATCTGGAAGGCATTATGCTGAGTGAAATTAATCAGTTGAAAAAGCACAAATATTGTATGCGACCACTATTATAAGAACTCAAGAAAAGGTTTAAACACAGAAGAAAACATTCTTCGATGGTTATGAGGGTAGGGAGGGAGGGAGAGGGGTATTCACTAACTAGATAGTAAGCAAGAATTACCTTAGGTGAAGGGAAGGACAGCACACAATACAGGGGAAGTCAGCACAACTGGACTAATTCAAAAGCTAAGATGTTTCCTGAATTCAACAAAACACGTCGAGGGACAGAGTAGGAGGGGCGGGGTCTAGGGACCATGGTTTCAGGGGACGTCTAGGTCAACTGGCATAACAAAGTTTATTAAAATGTTCAGCATCCCATTTTAGGAAGTGGTGTCTGGGGTCTTAAAAGCTAGTGAGAGACCATCTAAGATGCATCAGTTGGTCCCAACCCACCCGGAGAAAAGGAGAATGAAGAATGCCAAAGACACAAGTAAAATATTAGCCCAAGAGACAGAAAGGGCCACATAAACCAGAGACTCCACCAGCCTGAGACCAGAAGAACTAGATGGTGCCCAGCTACCACCAATGACCACCCTAACAGGGAAGACAACAGAGAGTCCCTGACAGAGCAGGAGAAAAGTGGATGCAGAACTCAAAGTCTAGTAAATAGACCAGACTTAATGGTCTGACTGAGTCTGGAGGAACCCCAGAAGACATGGCCCCCGGACTCTCTGTTAGCCCAGAACTGAAACTATTCCAGAAGCCAACTCTTCAGACATAGATTAGACTGGACTATAAGACATAAAATGATACTCCTGAAGAGAGGGCTTCTTAGCTCAAGTAGATACATGAGACCAAATGGGCAGCTCCTGTCCGGAGGCGAGACAAGAAGGCAAAAGGGACAGGAGCTGGTTGAATGGACACAGGAAGTCCGGGGTGGAGAGAAGGAGTGTGCTGTCACATTACAGGGAGAGCAACTAGGGTCACATAACAGTAAGTGTATAAATTTTTGTATGAGAAACTGACTTGAACTGTTAACTCTCACTTAAAACATGATTTAAAAAAAAGGGATAGAGAGGAGTGATAGGCTTAGATGAAGCAGAGACAATCATTTTCAGAAAGAGAAAAGCCATTTAATCATTTGGCTACAGGAGAGGGGCTTAAAAATATGCAGAACTGGAGTGGCAGCCTTAGAAAATCATTGTTACTGGCGTAGAAATACATATATAGAAAAAACGATAGCCTTTGCAAGTGAAGCTGTGATATGAAAGAAAAATTAAAGATCATATAGACATTAAGAGATAGAGACACACACTATCCTCCCCTAATGCCATCCATAAACAAACCTGAACAGACAAACTCAGAACTGACGGAAGTAAGTGCTAACAAAGCAGGATTCCTGTGTATGAAATGAACATTTTCCCCAGGGTATTGACTTATAAAAGGAGCCCTGGTGGCAGAGTAGTTAAGCTCTCAGTTGCTAAGCAAAAGGTCAGCATTTCAAATCCACCAGCCGCTCCATGGGAGAAAGTTGTGCAGTCTGCTCCTGTAAAGATTACAGCCTTGGAAACTCTTTGGGGCAGTTCTACTCTGTCCTAGCTGGTTACTATAAGTCAGAATCACTTGACGGCAACAGGTTTGATTTTTTGGTTTTGTTGACTTATAACAACCATCTCTGAGACATAACTTGGTAAAACTATTAACCTGAAAGATAAAGAAAAAATCCTCAGGGTGTTTTTTTTTTTTTTTTTGAGGAATTAACTTACTAAGACAAGACAATTAGACAAGCATCAGGCTTCTCAAAAGCAAGATACAAAGTTAGGAAAGCAGTGGAGCTGAATCTCAAGAAATGTAAGGAAAACAAAGCAAACCACAGGTATTATGTTTAGCCATGAAGTCCTTAGAATATCAAGGCTGAAGAAAAATAATTTTCAACATGCAAGACTGGAAAATTTCAGGAAAGGGACTGGTGATTAGTATTTTACACATTCAGTTGAAAAGCTAAAACTAAATCATGTTGGGGTCATGGGTAGAAGAATTATATGTACACATATGTTTTCACAATGTAGAAAAAGTACAACTAAAAGGTACAACAAAGCAGAAAAAGTACAAGGAAGAGAGAATAGGGAAAGTAGAGTACCATATTTTTACACAAATAATGCGCACATTCTGGGTTTGTTTGCCAGCTGCGCCCTACGCCCGCAAGGAACCCTCCCAAAGGCAGCCATGCCAATCCTCTTCCACATGTTGCTGTAAAAATATAAAAAAAAAATTAGCATAGCATGCTTACAAAAATATTTCTCGGAGGGAGTGCACAACCAGTAAATAAATGCAGAAGGCATGCATTATTTGCATAAAAATACAGTAATATTATTAACTTTGTATAGGTAATAGATAGATATCAAAAGATACTATTTAAAACTGATGTTCCAGATAGTAAAAGGTTAAATAAGAAAAAAAAAAGATTGTTGTTGGTAGGTACTGTCAATTGGTTCTAACTCTTAGCAACCCTACGTACAACAGAACAAAACACTGCCCAATCCTACGCCATTCTCATAATCATTGCTATGTTTGAGCCCATTGTTGCAGCCACTGTGTCAATCCATCTTGTTGAGGGTCTTCCTCTTTTTCACTGACCCTCTACTTTACCAGGGATTGATCTGCTTCTCCAGGGATTGATCCCTCCTGATAACATGTCCAAAGTACATGAAATAAAGTCATGCCATCGTTTATTCTAATGAGCATTCAGGCTGTACTTCTTCCAGGACAGATTTGTTTGTTCTTCTGGTAGTCTATAGTATATTCAGTACTCTTTGACAACACCATAATTCAAATGTATGAATTCTTCTTTGATCTTCCTTATTCATTATCCAGCTTTTGCATGCATATGAGGTGATTGAAAATACCATGGCTTGGGTCAGGCTCACCTTCGTCCTCAAGGTGACATCTTTGCTTTGTAACACTTTAAAGAGGTCTTTTGCAGCAGATTTGCCCAATGTAATACATCATTTGATTTCTTGACTGCTGCTTCCATGGGCATTAATTGTTGATCCAAGTTTAAAAAAACAAAGATTAAGGTCATTATAAAAAGTATGAATGCAAAAGTAACCACTAGAATAAAAATATAAAGCTTCTTAAACACCAAAATAAATATTTTGAAAAGCAAAAAGGACACACCAAAGAGATAAAGAAACATATATACCATATAAATATATCACAAGATACGTAGTAATTGCAACATAATACAACAGAATTGAAACTAAACATATCACTTGTATCAATAAATGTGAATGAGCTTAACTTGCTTATTTTTTAAAATAGATAGTTTCGAGTTGTCTCATAAAGCAGAGTTCAAATCTAGTCTCTATAAAAAAGACCCAGCTACAATACAGTAATTCAAAACGGCTAAAGTAAAAGGATAGACTAAAGTATACTAGGCAAATGCAATAGATAAGAAAGCAGAGGTTGAGTTCTTGATACTAGAAAAAGTAGAATTCAAGGCAAAACATTAACCAGACTAAAAAATAACCATTTTTTAATGTTGAAAGTCACATTCCACAGTGAAGATATGAGTTTTGAACATTTATGCACAAAGTAACATAGCAACTACCTATATGAAACAGAAATTACAAGAGATGCAATGAGCAGTGAATAGAAACATAGTAAGTAGAGAAGATGTTAACATATACCCCACACCCATATAAGGGAGCTGTGGTGGCACAGTGGTTAAGAGCTACAGCTGCTAACCACAAGGTTAGCAGTTTGAGTCCACCAGCCACTCCTTGGAAACCCTATGGGGCAGTTCTGCTCTGTCCTATAGGGTCGCTATGAGTTGAAGTTGAATTGATGGCAATGAGATTGGTTTGTTTGTTTGTTTTTCTCAATATAACACAGACTGTTTAAAAATAAATAAGGACATAAAAGATATAAACAACATAATCAATAAAGTAGGTATTTGGATATATTAAAAAAACTACATCCTAATTAAAGAGAATATATCTTTTTTTCTCAAGTATATGTGAGATAGCACACTCAAAAAAAATGACCAGATATTAGGACATAGAAATCAATAATGGTTTCCATAAAGTAGAAATATTTTATCAACATTCCCTGATCTCAAAGCAGTACAAGTAGAAACTAAAAATGAAATAAAAAACAAAAACACCTCCCCACCTGGAAGAAGAGTCATTTAAATATGGAATGAGGCTAGGCAAGAAAGAATCCTGTGGTGATGGATTGGAATTGGAAATATTAATATGAATTCATGATTTTCAAAATATGTGTATGATGTATGTATGCGTATATATGTAGATGCATATACATATGCACATATGTGTATATATGTTTATGTATACATACACATATGTATGCATGTCTATGTACAAAAGTATATGAGGTATGTAGGTATGGATGTATATGTATTTTCTAGCTCTGTCTACTGAAAGGGCAGAGACACTCCAATAGCGATGATTGCACTAAGCACACCTAGATCCTAGATCTTAGTTGCTAATACCATTCTACCCTAAAAAGACCAAGACTCCTCTGAGTAATGACTAATTCCAGGACTAGGGCAGGGTAGGTACATTTAAGCCTAGAGCATTTTATTATGCCAGAAAGGAAGTACTCAAAACATGATGTGGAGCATTTTGCAAGAAAATACGAACCAGCTTAAAGGGCTACTACTAGTCAAATCTGGGATCATTTGAGCAACAAGATAATTAAGAACAGTAATAAATTAATAATCATTGAATAAATAGGGATTCGTGAGTTGATAATAGAGAGATAAAGATAGATGGGGGAGAAATGAGGGCCCTTACAGTAAAATGCCAGGTGCTAAGTATATAAGCATGTTTTTTTCTTTATTCTGTTAATATGGAATTACTTTGATAGGTTTTCAAATGTTAGACCAACTTTGTATTCCTGGGTAAACCCCAGTTGGGCATGATTTACTATCAGTTTTACAAGTTGCTAATTTGATTTACTAATACTTTGTTAAGGACTTTTGTGTCAGTGTTAATGAGGGGTATTTGTCTGTAATTTTCTTTTAATAGCTTTGCTAGTTTTGGTATCATGGTAATTCTAGACTCATAAAATAGATTAGGAAATGTTCCTACCTCCTATATTTTCTGAAAGAATTTGTGTAGGATTAGTGTCATTTCTTCATCTGCTTGCTGTAATCTTAGCATAAGGCAAAAAATAAAAAATAATTTGCAATTGATTTGACACTTTTCTTCTTTTCTAATACAAGTAACTATTTAAAACTATAAATTTCTCTCTAATCAATGCTCTATTTGAATCATAGTATGTTCTGTTTGGGGGCCCTGGTTGCACAGTGGTTAAGAACTTGGCTGCTAACAGAAAGGTCAGCAGTTCAAATTCACCAGCTGGTCCTTGGAAACCCTATGAGGCAGTTCTACTCTGTCCTTTAAGGTTGCTATGAGTACGAATCAACTCAACGGCAACAGGGTTTTTTTTTTTTTATGTTGTGTTATACTATTATTTGCTTTAAATATTTCTAACTTGTCTTCAGATTTTCTTTTTGACCCATGCATTATTTAGAACTATGTAGTTTAATTTTCAAATATTAGATTTTTCAGATATATATTTTTTAAAATTAATTTTAATTTAATTCCATTGTGTTTTCTATATGATTTTAATCCTTGTAAATTTGTTGAGACTTACTTTGTGGTCTAATATATGGTCAAGCTTGGTTAATGTTCTATGTGTACTTGAACTAAATTTGTGTTTTACTGTGGGGGGTAGAGTGTTCTTAAACCTCATAGGTCAAATTTGTTGATAATATTGCTCAGGTATTATATATCCTTACCAATTTTCTTTCTTAATCTATGATTTGCTAGGAGAGGAGAGTTAAAATGTCCAATTATAATTATGAATTTGTCTGTTTCTCCTTTTAATTCTATCACTTTTTATCTATTTTTATTGTGATAAATATATATGTAACAAAAATTTGCCATTTAAACATTCTTCACATGTACAGTTCAGTGACATTAATTGTGCTGTTTTAAGTATTTTTAAGCTCTGTATTGGGTGCATACACTATTAGTATTGTTACATATTGTTGATGACTTGATTGTTTCAGTTTTATAAAATATTCCACAATATCTCTGGTCATATTTATTGTCCTAAAGTTTACTTTGTTTCATATTAATATAGCCACTCCAGGTTTCTTATGATTAGTGTTTGCTGGCATAACTTTTTTCATTCTTTTATTTTTTACCAATTTGTGTCTTTATATTTAATGTGTATTTCCTGTAAACAATATATAGTTTTTACAGTTCCTTATAGTTTTCACTATTAATCCCTACCACTGCTTTTATCTTCCTGACTTTGCTTACTGAAACCTTCACATGAGGCAAAGAATTCTGTTTTTGCAATTCACAAAATTGGGTCACTGGATTATCTGATCTTTAGCTGTTTTGGATTTACAGCCACAAGCTAAAAGAGTGCCTTAACAAAGTGAAATGCTCTCCTTTCTATTTTCAGGTGTAAAAGCTCAGAACAAAGCTTGTCTCTTTCTTACACACACCTCTTGAAAACCCCTAGAGTAGCCAACACCCTTCTTCATTCTGATATTTTTTTACTTGTTAACTTAAACCTCAGTAGGTGCATTACATAAGACCCATGGTGCCACAGCAGGCAGTTTAATGAGCTGCTTTGCTAAAACCTAGCATGTTTTTCAGCTTTCTAACTTGGGATTTTCCCATTTAGTTTCCCAAGATAAGATTAGCTTCAGCTGCAGATAACATCAGTTTAATTAAACAACACAGGCAGAGGAAGGCTGGTTTGGTGATTTTTGTTCCACAAAGTTCTTCAAGAATTTAGGCTCCTTCCAGCTCACCAATCTGCTGTTTTTAAGATGTGGTCTTTGCCTTCAGGGTCCAAAAGGATTCCAGGCAGTAGAATGAAGTAGCAAAGAAAAATAGGCAAACAGCATGTTCCAGCTGCTTTTAATGAAGCCTTCTGAAATCTACTACATGAAGAAGTTTCATCTACCTCTTAGGAAGACAGGTAAATGGAGCCTTTTTTTCCTAGGGGGCCATGTACCCTAAAACAAAGGCCTTTGCCAAATCATAGGAAAGGGAAGGAAGAGAGTCTCTTACTTTTTATCCTACATTTTACTTACCTTACCCAAGCCCCAAATTGGCCTGCATATATGCTTTGTTTGGCCCGCATAGTGTTAAACCTATACATTGTTTAACTGTTTAATTAGCTGACAATTAATTTCATGTAAAATCTTGAATTTTTGGCTTTTCTTGAAAATATGACAGATCAGGCAGTAATAGGACATGTGTCTACATGGAAACAATCAGCTAGAATTGAGTAGAAATCTCCCTCTCTAAAAGAACCTGCAGCTCTCCATGTAGCTAAGGTTGCTGTCTGTCCCTCTTCTTATTAACCTACCAGCCAGCTTCATGGCCCTAAACCTGTTATGGTCGAGTCAATTTCTACCGATAGCAACCATATAGGACAGAGTAGAACTGCCCCATAGGGTTTCCAAGGCTGTAATCTTTATGGAACCAGACTGCCACATCTTTCTCCCGCAGAGCAGCTGGTGGGTTCGAACAGCTGGCGTTTCAGGTAGCAACTGAGGGCCCTTAACCGCTGAGACATCAGGGCTCCTTACATACAGTAAGTGCTAATTGAAGGAAAATCTAATAGATCAGGTTTCAGGAATTATAGAAACTATGACATCATTAGGTATCTATGGAGGAATAATCATTAATCAGTTACAAGCTGCACATTTTTTCATACTTTAACAACTCTGAAATTGGGATGTGTCTTACAGTTTATGGAATCTCACAATCACACTTGGACAGAAAGTATTTTTGAAGTAGGTGACTTTCACCACATGAGAACTTCTCCATGACTGTTCAAATTGCCATCACTACAGTTAAGTAATGGTCATAAAAACCGAAAACCAAACCTGTTGCCATCGTGTCAATTCCGACTCATAGCGACTCTATAGGACAGAGTAGAACTGTCCCTTAGCATTTCCAAGGAGCCCCTGATGGTTTTGAACTACTGACCTTTTGGTTAGCAGCTGAGCTCTTAACCACTGTGCCACCAGGGCTCCACAAGTAATGGGCATTTTTGGTACTAGATACATTGGATTAATTACATTTAAAACATCTTGATTATACTATGAATCAGCATTTATTGAAAAAATTGTCTATACAGAAAATATGAAAGCAACAGCAGTGTATTAATTTAATTTAACGAAGTAAATATTCATTCTTGAAGGAATGACCACTGTTGGAGAAAAGTTACTAAAAACAAAACCTACTCCCAACCCAGAAAACCAATCCACAAAAACAGGAGAGAAATGAAACTTTTATTATTGAATAAGCTTTAAACCAAAATGTGATACATCATAGGCAGTCTGGTAAAGACATTGCAAAGACAGAAGGAAATATTAACCATTATATAGGTAAGAAGGTACAATCAGTACATTTATATTTTAAAGATAATTGTTCATTTTCTAATCCTTCCGGCCTTTAGTAGGCCACCTGAGTTCATGCTAATCTCCTTCGGTGAAAAACAGGAAGGTAGAGGAGAATTACCTGAAGTTACATTTACATACTTTTTAGAAAGATAAAGAATTTACAAGGTATCTAAAGTTAATTCTAAAGAAGACAATGGGGGAGGGAAGCTCCTTCCCCTATTTTCACCAGCTGAATTTACCTGTTTATTTTCCATTTGTACTTGTCCTTACACTACTAGCACCAGAATTTGCAGAATGGGTGTCAATGGCTTGGAAGAAAATCCCTAGACTAAAAAATGCTATGTCAACTACTCCCATTATGTTCTAGAGAATGATATTTTGTATTTAATCAAGGACACTGAGAATTTGGAGGCAAAAGGTGATTTGCAAGAGGATTTTGAGTCAAATAGTGATTCACAAAAAAAGAGGATTTAGACATACCTTAGCCATGTCAATGAGCAGAAAAATTTACACTCTGAAATTAAAGCAAAGAGGTTTATTAAGGGAGAATACAATTCAGAAATCGGGAAACACAGGGTAGAGAGGCTCTCACACAGTACTCCACCACTCAGAGGCCACACAGGGCTTAAATATTAAAATATCAGGAACTAGCAGTAAAACATACTCTGGCTAGGTAAAGTAAATTCTTCTGATTGGCTATTTTCAGTAACTCATTAAGGGCATGTCCAGGCAAGTTCTTTGTGTAAGAAGGACAAGTGCAGGTAAGTTCCCTAGTTCTTTGTGTAGGAAGGACATGCCTAGGAAAGTTCCTCGTGTAAGCACCTTTCTGCATACTAGTTAATCTACTTTAAAACACATTCTTCCTGAGGGCAAGCTGCCCTTCCCTGGAATTGCCCAGACTTGTCTAAGCATAGCCACATTGGTTGTTTAATGGTCAGCAAGCATTAGGGAAGTAACTTAAAGAACTTAAATGGAGTCTGAACTTATGCCAAGACTCAAAATGGAGTTAGGGCTCCAGCTGTAGACCACAGCCTTCCACAAACCAATGCTTTAGATTTTAGGCTCTCATATATTCTCTCCTCTTGATCATGGATTTTATTTAAAATCCTTTGATCACACTTAGGTTGGTGTGCTTTCTTCTGCACAGATTGGTTGATGGCTCCTTTTGATGTCTGCTTATTTTAGGACAAGCTTTTAAGACCTCAGACACTATCATTTTGATAGCCAGACACACCATCTGATTTTTTACCATGCTTTATTGTAGCACCCAGTCTTCAGTGATCATCCCATGAGGGTAAGCATGGAGCGGGGCCACATTGGAAGAACTGCTAGGCCTGTGGTTAAGCTACAAACCTTAAAGCGGGAGCTCAAGTCCATCTGTAGAACGTATCTTGTCTAAATACAAGATTCGCTTCATGGACAGCATATTGCTTTCTGATAAATCACATTAGAAGTAACCTTCATACAACATTTGATAATTTCAATAACAATTGCAATAATTATCATTAATCTGGTCAATAGTATAGATGTAATCTAAAAGCCTATTTCTTTGGATAACCAGCTAAAGATATCAAGGAAGGAGCAGTCAGCTTGGGGAGGTATGTGGAGCCATGTAACCATGTGACGGATTTGCTTAGTGTCCCATTCCACTATGCCAGAGGTGTTAATCCAAGTGCAACAGGAAGAGTTAGCAATGACACAAATTCTACCTTGTTGAGCTAAAAGGAAATCTAAGACTATTCGGTCGTCAAATACAAGCTTGACGAGGGAATTCAAAGATTTTCCTTCATTTGATATAGCATCTGTGATTTTAATTGCCATTCCTTCCATAGTGCTAGACAGATTGTGGAAAGCATGTTCTAAGTCTGCAACTCAGTACCAAGGCAGAAATTCTCAGAGAAAAGAATATCCTAAGCCAGGATTGGTATTTAAAGGATTTTCATTGTTTTTGCCTTGATCATCTCTTTTGGAGCTTTTTGTTTTCTTTTCGTATAATTTTAATTCACTGGTCTAATGTATGCTTTCATTATAGGAGTAAAGTTCTAAAAGAATTCCCAAGTGACTTAGAGTACATTCTCCAGTCATGTTCCATCCATTTAGGCAATATAAAGCTCAAGCAAAAGGTAGTAGATAGGTGCCCAAATAGCTTGGTCCTCCACATAAAAATATATATCCAGGTGGTGTACATAACATTTTTTCTCCAGTCTGATTATCAGGGGTGGGAATAGTCTTGTTTGCATATTTAAGCCATTTTTTGATAATGGAGTTATTACAAATGGACAATGCTCCTAGGTCTGATACATGTTGAATAAGAGAGCAAGCTGATCTCTTTGAGTCCTGATAATTACAGGCATCTACTAAGACAGAGTAATACCTGCCATCAGCGATAAAAAGCATAGGCTCTCCATCATCACAGGTGATACCAGTGTTTATAAATATGTAAGAAAGCTGAAGACAAGGCACTAGAGTAGGGGAACTTGATGGATGCCATAATTTAACTCAGACGGCTCATCTGGTCAAAGATTTGGGGTCAATAATTGCATTGGGCACCAAATTGTAGTCTAGCACTGGGGTTGCTAATGGGTCTGCATTCTCATGTACAGCTCCCAGTAGGGGATTACAAATCCATTTAATTAGACTGGCTGCAGTGGGCACTAATTGGGCTAGTTTAGCAAATGCATTATCTGACCATGGATGACTGGGATTTATGCAGAGCAGTAAAAGAAGACCTAAGAAAGGTTTCATAGTGAAGAGAAACAATCTAAAAACAATACAGTGAAGCAAATAGAATAAACAGACTAGTTACTATTAAAAAAAAAGTCAACGGAAAAGATACTAATAATGACTGCTGTTAATAATGAGGGGTTTAGGTTTACAGTAAAAAATAAAATGTTAAAACAAGGAATGATAAGCTAACTATTATTAAAATATCAGCAGGAGGCAAAATCCACAAAGTCCATAAAATGTAGCAGGTCACATTATGTATTGTTCTGAGGGTCTTGGGATTAATTGTCTACCCATGAGATCATCTGCTTCTGGCCACTGGGGTGGTGGAATTTCAGTTTGAGCCCCTCAGTTGGTTGGACAGTCCACTTGTGGCCTGGGGCCTTCTTTAGCTGAGACAAATGTATCCAAATATTAACTCCCTGTAATTTAACAGCATACGGGTTAGTGAGAAGAACAAATATGGTCCTTTCCAAAGAGGCTCAAGAGAGTCCTTTATTCGATGTTTTTTCCAGTATACATAATCCCCAGGTTGAATTTTGGAACTCACAATCTCAGTGGGTTTATCATCATCAAAGGCTTCCTTGATTAAAGTGTTATAACTCTTAGCATAATGCATCAAGGCCTGGCAATATTTCAAATAATTGGTTTGGATCAGTTTGGAATCAGTTCAAGCTGAATAGGGAAGGGCCAAAGGTCACCCAGTAATAATTTCATGAGAAGTTAATTTATAAGGACCAAATGGAGTTGATCTCAGGTTTAACAAAACAAAGGGAACACCTGGACCCAAGACAAGTGTAAAGAAGCTGAGAATTTAGGTAATTGGATTTTAATTATTCCATTGGCCCTTTCAATGAAGCCTAATAACTGAGGGTGGTAGGGGCAATGAAGGCTTCAAAAATTGGAAAAACTTTGCAAACCTCTTTAATAATTTGGCCTGTAGAGTGGGTGCCTCTATCACTGCAAAGAGTCCTAGGAGCACCCCAAGTGGGGATAATACTTTCTAACAATTTCTTAGCCACAGAGGTAATGGTAGCTAGGAAAGGCTTCTAGGCAATGGGATAATCTACAAATCATTGCAAGAACAAATTTATAGCCACTGGAAGGAGGGGAGCTGTATAAAATCTATTTGCCATTCAAGCACTGGTCCTGCAGGTAATGGATACTTCCCGGGAAGAGGTTGATAGGATATAACTGGGTTGAAAATTCTTAGCTTTTTTCCAAGCCATGCTAATTGATTTTTGACTTAGGAATTTTATTCTAATGGGAGGCAGAATCCTTGCCTTCCAAGTGTATTACACAAGGAATGAATTAACTCTTCAACCCGGTAATTAAATTTTGTTCTTTTTTAACGGCAAGAAACCCAGTTCTTTGCCTTATATGTTATTTGACAATAAGTTCTTAAAAATCCTCATAAATTAACCTATTAAACTTTAGCCAGACAGATAAACTTTGACCATATGAAATAAATTCCTTTTTAATAAACCTTTTAAACATTATCTTTGTTGTATATGTCTTATAGTATAGTCCTTTCAGTGACTGCTTATTTCATTATTTCGTTGATGTCATAGGAGAGAGGAGGTCAGAGGCATGTGGAATTTTAGCCTTTAGATACCTAGGTGTTTTCTGCCTGAACTAAACTTTTCCTCAGCAACAAAATGATGACTAGGTAAAGGCAGTACTTATACCATACCCTATTTATTAGATATTAAAAAATGCTAACAGAGACAGAATTTTTTTTTTTATTTTATTTTATTGTACTTCAGGTGAAGGCTTACAGAACAAATAGTTTCTCATGAAACAGTACTACACATGTTG
>NW_004444059.1:7792576-7804727 GCF_000243295.1 Trichechus manatus latirostris | reverse complement strand
CCCCAGACACTACTCACCAAGGTAGAATGTAGAGCATTGTCTTTATAAGCTGTGTCATGCCAGTTGAGCTAGATGTTCCCCGAGACCATGGTCCCTAGAGCCCTTCGCCCAGCAACTCAGTCCCTCAGGGAGTTTGGATGTGTCTATGGGGCTTCCATGACCTTTCCTTGTACAGGTTGTGCTAGTTTCCCCTGTATTGTGTACTGAGACAGAAAATTTTTATCTAAAACTTTGCAGTTTACAAAGTAAGACCAGTAATTATTCAATCAAATTTTTTGACTCTGATTATTTTTTATACATTCTGATTTTAGTGTTTGTATTTTAAAATTGGTTTGTTTGTTTTAATCTATAAATCAGTATTAAGACAGATAAGAGAATTCTTAACTCAAGAAATACAACTTAAAAAAAAAAAAACCTGTTGCCATTGAGTTGATTCTGACTCAGAGTGACACTGTAGGACAGAGTAGAACCGCCCTATAGGGATTCCAGGGAGTGGCTGGCAGATTTGAACTGCTGAACTTTTGGTTAGCAGCCTAAGTCTTAACCACTATACCACCAGGGCTCCAGAAATATAACTTAGGAGGCCTTATTTTCATTCATAGAGTATAAAAGTTAAATTGTGTCTTTATGCTCTGTTCTCCATGCTTCAGAATGGTGATCTGTTTGCAAGCACATATTTAAATCGTTGGAAAATATTCTGAAACCAAATGTCTGAAATGATGCAGAATAAAGGGAATTGTTCTGAACCAAAATGTATAAACCATAGCTGCTTGCAACATCAATCTCATCACAAGTTCATGGAACATTCACTGAAAGCAATTCCAAGTTCACGCAATGATCCATTTTGAGTGTTGGTAATTAAAATTTGTGTGTGGTACTGGAAACCACAAATACTATTATTTTAGAAGAGCAATTAATATAAATCAGAGGTATTAAATGAGTGTCAACAGAGTTACTTATTACTGTAAGTGCTTTTCCCAGTTACAGGGAGAGGTGTCGATCATTCTCAGGCAGAGGAGATTAAATTAAATAAACTCTAATGTCTAGGGCCTTGCTATTTTTCTTAGTAAGCAAGAGATGTTTTAAACTAATCCATGAGGTTAGCCAGCTGACTGCCATTGTTATTAGCTCAGATCCTGGAGGCTGATACGGAAAGTTAGTCCTAAGAGAAAGTCATCCCCCATGGTACCCTAAATGTGGTTGATGCAGGTGCCATTTAAATTCCTAGAAATAGAAAAATGAAGCCAATACATCTGAGAATGAATTTTCAACATTAAATATTTTTGCAAGCTTTGTAAAATGCCTTATAAACAAATCTAAAGTAATGCAAAAGTATTTGTATTTAATCTGAATAGTAGTTTATGTGATTCTTTGTTGTTAGACTAATACTATAAATAAATTTTATAGCAAATGCTTATTTATTCAAAGACTAAGATTTGAAGGTTATTTCAGATCCTTGTTAGCCTTGGGCCTAGAGTTTTGTCTACAGTACATCACCATTTAAAAGTCAACTTTCACTCCTACTCATAGTAAGTTATTTTTTATATTCTGCTTTAAATTCTTGAACTAGTTAAGTCACCAGATAACTTACAGTTATCTTGCTCTTTTTGAAACAAAATTTTCAAAAAGTGACCTAGAGAGATAACAATTTTAGAGAAGCACTACAAAAAGCTTTCTTCATGGAACAAATTACCTCTAGACCAGCATCATCCAATAGAATATTCCGTGATGAAAAAAATGTGTTATATAATGCACTGTTCAAAATGCTAGCCACTAGCCACATGTGATTAATGAGTACTTGATATGTGGCCAGTGCAAGGAGGAAATTAATTTCAAATTTTATCATTAATTAATTGAAGTTTAAATAGCCACATATGACTTGTGGCTACTGCGTTAGACATGGAAGCTCTAGACTGTGGACTACCTACTTGAATAGCCAAAGGGTCTCTAACACATTTGGTAGTCATTAGAAAGGGGAAATCCTGAAACTGATTGAAACAGCTCAGCTCCTTTAGACAAGAATGAATAAAGATTAAGCCATCCCAAAATGGACAAACCGGTCGATCCTTTAGCATCTTACCTCCGAATGTTTTTTGGTGTCAATCATTCTGCTAATGAATAATTGAGTCTCGTCATTTAATGTGATAAATTATTGGTCTGCAAAGTGATTATATTCACTTCTTACATTCTCAAACTGAATGATATGTTAATGACCTTGACAGAGATGTTTATTTATAAGGTTTCTACCATTGACATGGTAAATATAGACGTGCCTTATCATGAGTCTGGCTTGGGGATGAGTTTCCCAGCAGTACTCTAAGATATTCACTTACTTGTACTACTATTTTGCAATATTTGCTCACATAAAAAAAAAAAAATTTACAATCTGTAGTTTGTTATTACCCATAAATATATTAACTCATACATATTTACTTGACTATGAGACTTTCATGTTTATAAAAGTATTCAAGCAATTAAACACAAAAAATAAAATTAAAAAAATTATTCCATTACTCAGAAGTAATCACCAAAACCGTTGCTGTCGAGTCGATTCTGACTCATAGCAACCCTATGGAACAGAGTAGAACTTCCCCATAGAGTTTCCAAAGAGTGCCTGGCGGATTTGAACTGTCAACCTTTTGGTTAGTAGCCAAGGTTTTAACCAGTACACCACCAGGATTTTCTGTTAAATTTAAGGAACCTTTATTCCAGGCATCTGTCTATTCAAACATCAAACATAGGTATAGAGGTATAAATATCTAGACTGAAAGACCAAAATAATATTATTAAAATGGAACTGCACTTACTATTTTCATATTAAAAAAAAAAAAGTTTGTGTCCCCCAGGGACTCTCTCTGCCTAATACAAAGATGGAGAAATGAGAACTCGAACACTTCCTCCTACCTCTTCTTCTTCCACACAGCTCAACATTTGTTATTCATTTTGGTTGTTTTGTTTGGTGTTTTATTTATTTTTGTCTTTAACTACACTGTGGAGCTTTATATCATTTATGTTGTATGCTGTGACTATTTGGATTCCAAATAAGCATCTCAAACTTAATATGGCTTAAACCCAGCTCTCTAGTAGCTCAAAATCTGCTCTTCCCATCGTCTTGTCCATCTTGGTTACCAGCAACTCCAGTCTTCTAGTTGCTCAGTCCATGAAACTTGGAGTCACCCTTGAGACCTCTCTTTCTCTCACCCCATAATCAGTCCATCAACAATGCTGGCTCTATCTTCTGAACACGTCCTCTGACCATCAACTCACCAACTTCACTGCCACCACCCTCGTGCAAGTCATCATCAGTCTCACCCAGATCATGGCAAAAGCCTCCTAACTGCCTCCCTGCTCTGCCCTTGCCCCCTTTAGTCACTTTTCGACACAATGCAATTAGTCCAACCGGTTGAGAAAAGCCTCTAATGTCTTCTCACTTCTTCAGATTTAAAAAAGTCTTAACAACGGCCTACAAGGCTGTGTACAATCTAGCCCTGTTACTCATTTCACTTCATCTCCTACTACTTCTCTTGAACCACCCTAGCCTCCTCAAGTTTGCCAGGGACGTGTTGCCTCAGAGCTTCTCTACCTCCTTGCTCTGGTAACACATTTGGGGGGTGATAGAGGGGACAGTTTTAGGAAATATACTAAGTAAGTTTGAAGAGAACATTTTGTTTCTTTCCTTTCTATTACTTTTTGAAACATGACATTCAATTGTACCTTTCCTTGTTTAGTTTCTGCTGGTGAGATTTTTTTTCCCTAATTTTGGTGGGTTCTTTATTTGCACTTTTGTTTTTTATTATATTTTTAACCCTTGTTATTGAGATGTATAAGGTGCATACAGAAAAATCAATAAAATATAATTGTACAGCTCAATGAATTATTACAATGTGAATAACTTTTCCAAGAAACATGATTTTCGGTAACCAGAAGTTCTCCTCCTCTTTATTTTTATTCTCCATCACTCACTCCTCCCGAAGGTAGCCAGTATCCTGACTTTTAATACACAATAATTCACTTTTGCATGCTTTTGAAGTTTATATGAATAAAATAATAGGACCTGTATAATCGTTTCTGGCTACTTTCAGACAACATGGAGTTTATAAAATTCGTCCACGTTACTGTATATACACAAAAACCAAACCCATTTCAATTGCTATATAGTATTCTACAGTCTGAGTATACCACAATTTACAATTTTGTCATTCTACTGTTTACGGACAATTGGATTGTTTCCGGTTTCTGCCAACTACAAATAATGCATCTGTGAACATTCTTGTACACGAACCTTAGTACATGTGTCCACACCTTTTTGTTATACAGCGAAACCTGTGACAGCCGGAACTCGACAGGACTGTCTTGTTTTTCCTGGTCTCACAAATTTTCCGCCCTTGACAGGGTGCTTACTATAGCTCTCTATTGAGAATCCTGCCTCATTGTAGTTTTGAGTCTTCCTTCTCACGCAGGTTTCCGCCTTACACAGTTTCCACCTTTCACAGGTTTTACTGTATATATACTTAGGAGTGGAATGAGTCGGATGATATGCATACGCTCAACTGAGTAGACAATGACAAATTGTTTCCCAATGTGGTTGTACCAATTTATACTTCCAGCCACAAAGTATAAGAATTACTATTGCCCCATATACTTTTCGGCATTTAGTATTGTCAGTCTTTATTTTTAGCTTCTTTATGGGTATGTGGTGAACCTGTTTGCAGTTTTGCTTTTTATTCCCCTGATAACCAGTGAGATTGGACACAGCTCTAAACTGTCTATTGTAAACTTGGCATCACCACAAGCCCTCTTCAGGGTCTTCTCTGCATCACAGAGGAGAAGCCAGAGTTTGCATTTCTAAGAATCTCCTCTCTGATTCTGGATTCAAGTGTGACATTGAGAGGCAATCACAGAAGGCAAGAGAAGGTCATATTCTCCAGAGGGGGTTGCAGTCAGACTCACAGGCAGACATGAGATTCTTAGCAGCCTCTTGAAGAGCTCTAGAGAACCACTCGCCTTATTGCTGCAGATGGAAGGAGAGGTGGGAGCTTCTCTCAGTTTTATTCCCTAGCCCTTTAAATGTTTCTGTAAGCTTCTAATTCCCTGTAATAAAGCCCTTCATACCTAAAATACACAGAGGGACTTCTGTTTTCCTGACCAGAACCCTGATGACATAAACATTCCTTCCCATATTTATTGGCCCTGTGATACTTGTTTGAAGTGCTTCTTCAGTCTCTTGCCTTTTTTACATGCTGGGTAGACTGTCTTTCTCTTACTGATGGGTAGGAGGCCTTTGTATTACGAGTGCAGTTATAGATGATGCAGATACTTCTCGCCCTCCATAGCCTGTTTTTGTTTTTCACTCTCTCAAATGGTGTATTTTGATAAAAAGTTCTTAATTTTGAAGTAGTCCAGTTTAACAAATTTATGATTACTGCTTTTATGTCTCATTAAAAATATTTTATATCAACAGTCATGGAATTTTCTACTAGGCATTCTTATTTTAGATACTTTATTGTTTGGTGTTTTACATTGACTTTTTAAATCCACATGGAAACAATTTTATAAATAGGGCATGAGGAAGGAGTCATGTTTTTTTGTTTTTTGTGTAGCTATCCAAATGACCCAGCACTTGACTGAATAGGCCATTCTTTCTCCCATTTCTCTGAAGTGCCACCTTTAGCATCAACTCAGTGTCCATATTTGTATGGGTCTCTTCGTGGATTCTCTATTCTGTTTCATTGATCTATTTGTCTATTTTTGAGTCAACCTGACACTCTCTTATTTAGATTTATAACAAATCTTGATATTCATTAGAGCAAAGCCTCCTAGACTTTCTTCTTTGAGACTTCTTTAGCTATTCTTGATCTTTCACATGGCCATATACAATAAAACCTGCAAAAGCTGGATACTGTGTAAGGTAGAAACCTGTCAGAAAAGGAATTCTCAAATATGTTCCACTAAAGTGAGTGATAGAAAAGTGGTAAGACTGTATCCTGTCAAAAGGCATAAAGTTTGCAAGACCCAGAAAAACAAGGCAGTCCTGACAAGTTCTGGCTCTCACAGGTTTCACTGTATTTAAAAATAAGACAGTCAATTTCCATTTTGAAAACCTGTGAATTTATTTTTATTTTTTTAATTTTTTTTAATGAAATAAAAACATGACAACCAGTATTTTTATAAAACCAAAAACATCCAAACCCGTTGCTGTCAATTCCAATTCATAGTGATCCTATAGGACAGAATAGAACAGCCACATAGGGTTTCCAAGGCCGTAAATCTTTAAGGAAGCTGACTGCCGTATCTTTCGATATTTGAACCGCTAACCTTTCAGTTAGGAGCCCAGCGCTTAACCACTGTGCCACTAAGGCTCCTTAGTATTTTTATAAAAGCATTAAAATGAAGGAGAACTGCAGTGTATATCAGAGGCCTACAGATTAAATTTAAAAAAATAAAATAAAAAACAAAAACTGTTCAACTAACTAAACTAAGGTAACAGGATCCCAAACCAGGGCAATTAACTAATATGTGTGTGTCAAATATGTCTGGCCTTTTTTAACTACTCAACTTTATTTTTGATCTCTTATTGATAAAATATATATCTTTATTATCCCCCATTATCTATACTAAAGCCACTCTGTGAACAAGTTTTTTTTTAAAAATTTGTTTTAAATATCCCAGAAATAGTTTGGCAGAACTGAGAAAATGGAAGCAGCCCAGGGTAAGAAAAACAAAGAATAAGAATAGAAATGGAAAATCATTGTATATGAAGTTACAGAAATATCCTGGAATGTTTGTGTATATTGTTAAGGAAACAACTTCAAGCTGTACCCTGCACCCTTTCAGAGATTTACTGAAAATCAGTTTGATACCCTTCTCTGTAATTTAAGAAAATTATTGGCAGTTTACGTATGAATTTAAGTAAATAAGCTATAGAAAATAATATAAAAAATAAAATGATGAATGCAACTATTCTGCAGGCAGCATAAAGCCAGACACATAGAGAGTAATATGTCACATCTACAATAACCCACCAGATTACAGTAATATCCTCCTTTTAAGCTATTTTAAAAATATAGGTTTGTGTTATTGTGTTTTAAAGGTAAGTTAAGTCATGTCAGTACATAGATCATAATTTTTTTATCTAGTTTTCCTGGACACAAAAAAAATTGAAAATTGGAGAGAACGATACGTCACCATCCAACAGAAAAAGTATAATCCCATCCAATAATATTTCATATAGTATTCTATTTGCTTGCAATTATTGTGCATATGTAAGTTTAGATCCTGCCTTTTTACATTAAATAATAGATGAATTAGATGTGCTGTGATTTTCTTGCCTGTTTTTCTTCATTTTAATATTCATATTGCTCTTAATTTTGGAATCGTAAATAGCCCTACAGGAAACAAATCATATGCTTAGTTTTTAAGTTTATTATTTCTTAAAATTGTTTTCATGAATATTATAATATCAAAATATATTAATTATGAATCTTGATTTATATTACTCAGTTAAAGAATGGTTTTTCCAGTATATGTGTATGAGAATGCCAATTTTACTTCATTTTTGTTATTGCTTACTTAATGAGTTTTTAAGATTTTTCTAATTTAAAGGATGATATTTTTATTGTTTTAAAAATAACCCTTCGAAAACTAAAAAAATTGAAATTTTTCCATGTTTGTTTATTATTTCTATTTCTATTAACTATGAAAATCTGGTAACTTGGAGTGGAATACAAATAAATAACAAAACCTAAAATGTGGTATTGACTTAGTAGAGGTAGAGAGGACCCAGTGAACTTACTAAGAAATGGCAAAGCATTTGGTCAAAATATTGCCTACTGTAGTTTGGAAGGTAGATCAAGTGCCAGCCAAGGACGTAGCCTTAGGTAAATAAATGGGAAAAGGTTAGAATGTTGGCGTGTGCTACCTGCTTCTTGAAACTTTCAACAAACTCATATAAGAGCAATGAATTCAAGTTAGAATGAACCAGTCTTCAAGTAGAGATGAAAGAAAATACAGCTTTGTTAAGGAAGACACTGCTTGTGCCTGCAGCCCAAGTTGTCTGAGAATCCAGGAATTTGAAACTTTGTTAAGTGAAAAGGCCAATATCCAAATTGAAGCTATTAGGCGCTAGCACTCCACCCTACGACTTTGTGAGCCTGATGGTAGAGGCAGATTAAGGATGTTGCCTTGCCACTCCCATCCATTATTTTAGAGCTGGTGGGTGTTATGGATTGAATTGTGTCCCCCAAAATATGTATGTCAACTTGGCTAGTCCATGATTCCCAGTATTGTGTGATTTTCCACTATTTTGTCATCTGATGTGATTTTCCTATGTGTTGTAAATCTTACCTCTATGATGTTAATGAGGTGTGATTAGCGGCAGTTAATGAGTCTATCTTGAGTCAATCTCTTTTAAGATACAGGAGAGAGAAGCGAGCGGAAAGATACAGCGACCTCATACCACCAAGAAAAAAGAGCCAGAAAAATAGCCTGTCCTTTGGACATGGGGTCCCTGTGCTAAGAAGCTCCTAGGCCAGGGGCAGACTGATGACAAGGACCTTCCCCCAGAGCCAACAGAGAGAGAAAGCCTTCCCCTGAAGCTGGCACCTTGAATTTGGACTTCTAGCCTCCTAGACTGTGAGAGAATAAATTTCTCTTTGTTAAAGCCATCCATTTGTGATATTTCTGTTACAGCAGCACTAGATAACTAAGACAGTGGGGACTGAGGAGACAACAGAGACCAGAAACTAAAACACCAGGGTCTAGTTCTAGATAAGAATTTTAGCTGTGGATCTCCCTCATGGAACTGACCAGAATATATTCTGAATTCTTTTAAATAAAGTACAATATATTACCTTACCCTTGCCCACTTTATTAGTTTCATCCAACCCTGCCATATCCATTCCCACTATGCTACAGTAGTACAGAGCATTATCTATTTCCCAGTGTGCCTCGCCTTAATAAAAGTCCATTTATTTGTAGAGATGGCTCACTGTGACTCATTCCTTTTCTCCCTTTGCCCTGATTAAGCTTCTATTCATCTTTGCATCCATGGTATTATCTCTCACAGTGCCATAAATAGAAGAATACAATTTTTATGAGATTGAATTGAAATGAATCACAAGATAAATATGCTGAACGGCATCTTTGAAATGATAGAAGGGGGCACCTTAGAGTAAGTAGGACTGTTTCATGATATTTGTCCCATTCAGTTAGGACTGAATACTTATTTTTCTTTAGGTAATTTATGTTCTAGCCATGAAAAGAATAAGAGAAAAGTCAAATAATATTCTCTCTGTCCCTTCGTCTTTGTCTCTCCATGTCTCTCTGTCTCTACCTCATGCTCTTTCATACATGCATGCACACCAATATTTCATACCCATTATTACCTGAAGCACATTAGCTGGATATAAACCATATACCCCAAACTCCACTAACAAAAATTATTGAAACAATCACTTAAACTAAAACATGGGTAAATAACTGGCATATTGTTTCGCTTCCTCATCTAATTTTCTTCTTTCTCCCATATTTTTGTTATTTTTAAGGCATTGCCAAGACAACATGTGTAAATATGAACCTCAGAAAGGTCCCTTTCCTCAGGGTAGTCCCACAGCATGCAAGGAATGTTCTGGTAAGCAAGTGAATGCACAGCACAAAAGGCTCAGAATTGCAAATTTTATCCCTTCCAGATATAGACCTATTCTTTGTTTTAAAATGGTGGTGTCCCTTTTAAAGAATAAGAAGCCAAATATTATATTCACAAAGCATCCAGCTGAGGAGCGTATGGAACGCTGAACAAATAATAAACAATAATGTAAATGAAGCTGGGCACTCAGCCTAGAAAACAGTGTCTGTGTGCAAACAACACATATTCATGCCAAATTTTAGACCCCTTCAGAAGCCATTCAGCTGTGTCTCTCTCTCTAAGCATAAAGTCAAAGAGGAAACAGGTGAATTTTTCATCAACATACAGTGGGAAGGTAAGGTATAAAGCTCATAAATCTAGGAAGACTGAGTAAAAGGATAGCCATTCAGCCCAGCTTTATCTCTAACCTAGCAGGCAGATACGTCAACATAGGAATAGCTACAATCATCTGACAACAATTCCCAGGAATCATTTTATAGTGGAACTACATACTTACAGATTCTTTTGGTTCATCAAAGCCTATTTTTTAAGAGACATTATAGACATGAAAATCTAGAGTTGGTATCAAGTGACATGGATCTCATCCCAGATTATGTGATTGAGAAAATAACTTCCTTCTGGACCCATCTTTAAAACAATATTAGCAATTGCACGGGGTCATAACTATAAAACACTCTGTAAATATCAGGTACTACAGTTTTTATAGGTAGCAAGGAAGAGGAAGCATGTTCCAGGCAGAATAATGCTTTTAGTCCAAACTGTCAGTAGGTAATTGAGAGCCAGGAAGTACCTCTGTTTGGCTGGTTCAATAAATGTTACGAATCTTTTTAATGCTTCTGTTAGTCTGTAACTATTAGTTCTGAGTAATGAGCTCTTCCTTTGATTTTGTTTTTGTTGTTAATTTGTAACTAATCTTTGGAGCCCTGGTGACACAGTGGTTAAAGAGTTTGGCTCTAACCAAAAGGTCAACAGTTCGAATCCACCAGCCGCTCCTTGGAAACTCTCTAGGGCAGTTCTTCTCTGTCCTATAGGGTAACTACAAGTCAGAATTGACTCGATGCAACAGCTTGATCTTTCACTGGGTTTAAACCACCAACCTTTGGGTTACTAGCTGAGTGTAAACCATTTGTGCTACCTGGGGACCTCTCTTCCTTTGCTTTTGATCACCTTTCCAACTTCTATCTCCATAGATGATTAACTTCTTGCTATAATTGTATTCTGGAAATTAGGAGAAACAATTTTCTACCTGCCCGTGTGGTGCTATAACTTTACTTTCTCTCTGTTCCAATCCATCATGTCAAGCTTTCTTACATATAGTTTTCAGGTACCTGCTGAAAAATTTACAAAAGCTCTCGACAAGAGACTCACTATTCCAGATCATCCACTACTAGGATCTGAAAGTCCTTTATTACCTGCCCCGCCCAAACAATCTAAACTTATTTTGCATTTAACTCTGGTCAGAGCAATCCTTTCCATTTCTGGAGAACATTCTCAATCAGATCAATCTTTCATCCAAGGCTCAGTCTCTTCTCCTGAAATTTCTTTCTTCTCTTCCTGACTCTTCCTTTTTGCTCACCTGTCAAGGGCTTGTGTTCTTGAAGTTTCCCCCAACATTTGCAGCCTATTTACTTCTCTGAATTAATTTAGTCCTGCCCAATAGTAGCACACCTTTTATCACTTGGTTATATTTTATCACACGTATTCTGTATTTCAAGATGACCCAATTCGATTGTAATCAGGCACAGGGAATTTTGCTTCTCCCATACATAGTAGATGCTTCACAATGCCATCTAATTGATTTATTGACTGATTAGGAGTGAATCTGGAAAGTGATTCAGAGGTCTGAAAATACAACAAAGCCACTCCTATTTAACATTCAAATTCACGGATTTGCCTACTATCTCTCTTGACAGGAGCAGTAATACAGACTATGAATATCAATGGAAGTAAAGAAACTTTCCTTAGAGTCAAATCTGTAGGCTTCAGTCACCGTTTAAAGGAAGGAACCAAAACTAAACAAAACCCCATTGCCGTTGAGTCAATTCCAACTCATAGCAACTCCATAGGACAGAGTAGAACTGCCCCAGAGGGTTTCTAAGGAATGGCTGGTGGATTCAAACTGCTGACCTTTTGGTTAGCAGCCGAACCCTTAACCACTGTGCTACCAGGGCTCCAAAGGAAGAAACACTATCTTATAATTACAAATTGTGTCTTTTGTAGTTTTATGACAGGATATGCAGTAAGTTTTCTCTGAGAGTTAAGATATTTAAATGAGTACGTGATCCATAGGGACTGCGATAAAATCAGAAATGTGGCTTTCTGAAATTAAGTTGCCCATCTGTTTCAGGTGAAATATATGTATGTGCATTGTAAGCATTATTTATATTTAGTATTTAGGTTTTACAAGGAATGAAAAGAAGTCATACCACACCTAGAAAGGGTGTGAACATAGAACACAACACTCATGGAAATGTCTGTGTCTTGACAATATTTTTTTTTTTTTTTTTT
>NW_004444059.1:7752521-7791084 GCF_000243295.1 Trichechus manatus latirostris | reverse complement strand
TAGGAGTGGGATTGCTGGATCGAATGGTATGTCTATTTCTAGTTTTCTGAGGAAACGCCATATCATTTTCCAAAATGGTTGTATCATTTTGCTTGACAATATTTTTGATCAAAATTGTTTCCATAGTTACAATACTATCACCCTTATCATGCTTGGTGTGATCAGTCACTGTATTTTTTAATGTTACTTGGTGGCTGTAATATGAAATTCTTGTAGCCAAATGATTATTTAAAATTTATATTGACTATATATTTAAAAATAAACCAACTGCAGCTACTATGCTTTTTCTATTACTGAGAAAGGCATGTTGCTCTGAAGTTTTAAGTAAATTAGTCTTTTGGTAATAGATATGGTTGTATTTATTCTCAGAGAAATTATGCCCTTCTAAAGAGCTTGATTTGAGGAACTATGTTTATGAATAATATTCGCTTTTACTATTAACTTACTAAGTGTAATAGTACTATACTTCAAAAGTGAATTGTTCTCTGAATGTGCAAGATACTATTTACTGACATAGTATTTACTAGCTCTTTCAAAATGAATTTAGGCCTGGAGTTTGTGGAGGAGTTTAAAGAGGGGATGAAGAATAGAGGTTTCAGGCGCCGAAAGGACTGTCACACCGTTCCTTCTGACAGTTTCCGGTTTTACAGTTCTAATTTGATCTATTTTGAAGGACCAAGGCATGAAGTCAGACTAAAAAGATTTATTATGCAACTGAAAGATTGCATGGCTTATGCGTTTAAAGTTGAGGAATTGCTTTCTTAGATCAAGTAATCTGAAAAGCAGTTTAGAGAATGCAGCAGCTTGGGTTAGGATGCATGATATGCAAAGGTTTACAGAGCAAGGCTGAAGTATTGGGTGAAGAAAAGGACAAGGTGGAAGAGTGGAGGGAGGAGGTGCTCAAAGGCTGTGGTCTTCCTGCTGCACCCCATTCCCTGGCAAGAAGCTCTACTGGGGAAGCAGAAGTTTAATCAAGCCCTGAAATAAATGGAACAGAGAGCAATCTACAGGACTAGGGTTTCCTCAATTATTTCCAACTACAAAGAACTTCTGTTACTATTAAGAAACAAAAGCACATTTATATACACCAACTTCCATTACTTAAACTTCCCAGCATTGTGTTTATTGACTACATATTACATATGATGGGTGAGAATACCAGTAAATGACTGCAAAGTTTAAATAACAGCAGGCAAGTAATCTAAGTAATATTGACTTGGTCTGCTCCACCTGTTCATGCCAAGAAATACAAAGTAATTACTATTTTACAATCCCTGCACCTGTGTTCTGTATTAAATTTCAGGTTGACTTTTATATAAATTTCACTTTAATACCGAAACTGTGAAATGTAAAGTCACCCCTAAATGCACTGTGTGGACTCAAGTAAGTTACATTCTTTGACATGATATGTATAGTTAGATACTATAAAGGGAGTTTAAACCCATTACGTTTCTGTGTTTATTCTCCAGTTAGTCATATAGAATTTTAATGTTCATGTAATTTTCCCAAAGGATACTTAAATTTCTCTGTGTGGCATTATGATAGTTATGGCCCCATTAAAAAAATAAAGGTAGTTGTACCTGTGATTTATGGATTTGGGTGAGCTGTATGATATATGTGGCATTAATTGAGCTGGATAAAATCCAGAAGCAGTCAGATACTCATCTTCCCATCTCCATACAAAAGTTCTGAATTCTGACCTGCCAGAAACATTATTTATTAGCACATTAGACGCTTCATGCTCTAAAATGCTAAAAAGTCTGTCAGCACTTTCTGCTGAAATCTTTGAATGTGCCTACCAACTTGTCCTCTCTCCTTTTATTCTGTCTCTGTCTCATTTAGACAGACAGACACAGGTTACACTGTTTTACCTTGGTTTAAAATGTATTTTCAAGGGAATTTGGGGGCTTTTGATCATGATTGTTTTTTTTTATTATTACTTTTTAATATTGGAATGAATGAACAAGCTTCATTCCTTCCCATCACAATTGCCTTCTGTGAGAAAAAATTCCTCAAAACCAAACCCTCGTGGGGTAGAGTCAATTCTGACTCATGGAGGCACCATGTGTGTCAGAGTAGAAAGGTGCTCCATAGGGTTTTCAATGGCCGTGCTCTTCAGGAAGTAAATCACCAGGCCTTTTTTCTGAAGCACCTTTGGATGGATTTGAACCTCCAATGTTTTGGTTAGTAGCTGAACACTCAAATGCTTGCACCACCCAGGGACTCCTGCCTTCTGTCAGGACCCAGTTTTCCTCTCTTAATAATTCCTGTAACTCTAAAGGGAAAAGAAAGTACGATTTACCGAGCCTCTATTATGAGACAGACACTGTCTTGGGTACTTTCATATACTACTCTTTTTAACTGCTCCAGAGGATTCACTCAGTTTATTCATATTTCTGTCCAACATCACCCTATCAGAAGAGCCTTCTATAATCAACTTACGTAAACAGGAACCTTCTCCATCATACTAGTTTCTACCCGCGAAGCTACTTTTGGTCTTAACACTCCCACCTGACCTGTTATATGGATTTTTGTTTATTTTCTGTTTCCCCTAGCTACAATGTACGTACTATGAGAGTAATGATTTTTTGTACTTTTATTCCCATCTGTATCTTCAGCCTTTTAAACAGTAGCTGACACATACCAAACTAAACCCCATGCCGTTGAGTCAATTCCAACTCATAGCGACCCTTTAGGACAGAACAGAGCTGCCCCATAGAGTTCCCAGGCTGTACTCTGCGGACAGACCGGCACCTCTTTCTCCTGTGGAGCAGCTGGTGCAACCAAACTGCAGACCTGTTGGTTAGCAGACAAGTGGGGGCGCTTAACCACTGCACTACCAGGGCTTCTTAGTTGGCGCATAAAAGTCCATTGCTATCCCTTGATTCTGATTCATAGCGACCCTATAGGATAGAGTAGAACTGCCCCATATGATTCCCAATGAGCAGCTGGTGGATTTGAACTGCTGACTTTTATGGTTAGCAGCCATAGTTCTGAACCACTGTACCACCAAGGCTCCTAGTTGGCACATAGTAGATGCAAATAAATGTCTGTAGAATAAATGATTTGATAATTGACCTAAGGGCTAAGAGCAAAGACTGTAGAGTTATTGTCTGGGCTCACTTCCAAAAAGAAGCAATATAAGTTAGTTGTTAAAAGTTTAGCCTGGAGACGGAGGGGTAGGGTGGGGGAGAGTGGAGGGAAATCATTCTCTACAGACACTTTTTATTTTTTCTCTATATAATAATTTAATGTATGCCAGCCAAAAAAAGTATTTATATCTTTATTCCATTCAACTAAAACAGACCTGCCAGGTATATTATGTAGCATTCAGTATATACACATGATTAAGGTAATTTGAGATATGCTGATTATTCAACAGTTAGTAAAATATAAATAGTGTCGGTGATGCCCACAAGTGCTGCTTTTCATGTTGGGTGACTGCATTTGACACTTTTTATTCTTGGTGATGGGAAAGGTAACACCAAATGTGGGTGAGCTGTGCACAGCTTGACCAAGATAAATGATGCCGATAAGTTGTACACAAGAAAAAGGATATTTTGGTAAATGTTATGGCATATATAATTTTCCAACAACAAGAAAAAAAAATGTGTGTGTATGTTGTTGTTAGGTGCTGTTGAGTCAGTTCGAACTCATAGTGACCCTAAGCACAACAGAACGATACATTGCCCAGTCCTGTGCCATCCTCACAATTGTTGCTATCCTTGACCCATTGTTGCAGCCACTGTGTCAATCCATCTCATTGAGGGTCTTCCTCTTTTTCACTGACCCTCTACTTTACCAAGCATGATGTACTTCTCCAGGGACTGATCCCTCCTAATAACATGTCCAAAGTATGTGAGACGTAGTCTCGCCATCCTTGCTAATAAGGAGCATACTGATTGTACTTCTTCCAAGACAGATTTGTTCCTTCTTTTGGCAGTCCATGGTATATTCAATATTCTTCACCAACATAATTCAAAGGCATCAATTCTTCTTTGGTCTTCCTTATTCTTTGTCCAGCTTTCACATGCATATTAGGCAATTGAAAACACCATGGCTTGGGTGAGAAGCACCTTAGTCCTCAGGTGACATTTTTGCTTTGTAACACTTGAAAGAGGTTTTTTGCAGCAGATCTGCCCAATGCAGTGTGTCTTTTGACTCTTGACTGCTGCTTCTATGGGTGTTGATTGTGGATCCAAGTAAAATGAAATCCTTGATAACTTCAATCTTTTCTCCATTTATCATGATGTTGTTATTGGTCCAGTTGTGAGGAATTTTGTTTTCTTTATGTTGAGCTGTAATCCATACTGAAGACTGTGGTCTTTGATCTTCATCAGTAAGTGCTTCAAGTCCTCTTCACTTTCAGCAAGCAAGGTTGTGTCATCTGTATAATGCAGGTTGTTAATGAGTCTTCCTCCAATCCTGATGCCCCATTCTTCTTCATATAGTCCAGTTTCTCAGATTATTTGCTCAGCATACAGATTGAGTACGTATGGTGAAAGGATACAACCCTGATGCACACCTTTCCTGACTTTAAACCATGCAGTATCCCCTTGTTCTGTTGAAATGACTGCCTCTTGTTCTGTGTACAGGTTCCTCATGAGCACAATTAAGTGTTCAGGAATTCCCATTCTCTGCAGTGCTATCGATAATTTGTTATGATCCACACAGTCGAATACTTTAGCGCAATCAATAAAACACAGGTAAACATCTTTCTGGTATTCTCTGCTTTCAGCCAGAATCCGTCTGATGTCAGCAATGATATCCCTGGTTGCATGTCCTCTTCTAAATCCTACTTGAATTTCTGGCAATTTCCTGTAACAGCCTGCTTTTGAATGATCTTCAGCAAAATTTTGCTTGCATATGATATTAATAATATTGTTCGATAATTTCTGCATTTGATTAGATCACCTTTCTTGGGAATAGGCATAAATATAGATCTCTTCCAGTCAATTGGCCAGGTAGCTGTCTTCCAAATTTCTTGGCATAGATGAGTGAGCACTTCCAGCCCTGCATCTGTTTGTTGAAACATCTCAATTGGTATTTTGTCGATTCCTGGAGTTTTGTTTCTCGACAATGCCTTCAGTTCAGCTTCAACTTCTTATTTCAGTATCTTCCCTTTTGGTTTTCTATCTCCAGGTCTTTGCACATATCATCATAATACTTTGTCTTCTCAAGCCACTCTTTAAAATCTTCCGTTCAGCTCTTTTACTTCATCATTTTTCCCTTTTCCTTTAGCTATTTGACGTTCAAGAGCAAGTTTCAGAGTCTTTTCTTTCTCTCCTGTCTTTTTAATGACCTCTTGCTTTCTTCATGTATGATGTCTTTGATATCATTCCACAACTCATCTGGTCTTCGGTCATTAGTGTTCAGCACATCAAATCTATTCTTGAGATGGTCTCTAAATTCAGGTGGGATATACTCAAGTTTGTACGTTGGCCCTCGTGGATTTGTTCTAATTTTCTTCAGTTTCAACTGGACCTTACATATGAGTAATTGACAGTCTGATCCACAGTCAGCCCCTGGCCTTGTTCTGACTGATGATATTGAGCTTTTCCATTGTCTCTTTCCACAGATGTAGTCAATTTGATTCCTGTGCATTCTTCCATCCATGTGTATAGTAGCCGTTTATGTTGGTGAAAAAAGGTATTTGCAATAAAGAAGTCTTTGGTGTTGCAAAATTCAGTCATGTGGTCTCCGGCATTGTTTCTATCACCAAGGCCATATTTTCCAACTACTGATCCTTCTTCATTTCCAACTTATGCATTCCAGTCACCAGTAATTATCAGTTCATCCTGATTGCATGTTTGATCAATTTCAGACTGCAGAAGTTGGTAAAAATCTTCAATTTCTTCATCTTTGGCCTTAGTGATTGGTGCATAAATTTGAATAATAGTCGTATTAACTGATCTTCCTTTTAGGCATATGGATATTATCCTATCACTGACAGCATTGTACTTCAGGATAGATCTTAAAATGTTCTTTTTAATGATGAGCGCAATGCCATTCCTCTTGAAGTTGTCATTCCCAGCATAGTAGACCATATGATTGTCTCACTAACACCTAGGATATCGATATATTGATCTTTATGCGTTCCATTTCATTTTTGACAATTTCCAATTTTCCTAGTGTGTGTATATGTATGTGTATATACATATATACATATACATGTATATTTACTTATTATACATATATATGTAATAAAACAAATAGGGGGCACAGTTACTGATACTTCTTAGACATAATCAGTCACCTCACTGTATTGGTTTTTTTTTTTTTGTTTGAAGGCTTAGAGCCATAGTCTCGTGAGACAACTCAGTCAATTGCATATATAGTTCTTAAAGTTTATGTTCTATGTCTTAGGTTGATGAGTAATGTCTGGGATATTAAAAGCTTGCAGGCAGCCACTTAAGATAGAACTATTGGTCTGTATGCATCTGGAGCAAAAGAGGAAGAAGGAAACCCAAGATTCAGAGATGAAACTAGTCTACAGGACTTCTTGCCTACATGAATCAGGGCCGCCTCCACTCTCAGTTCAGAAGAACTAGATGGTGCCTGGCTACCACTGTGGAACTTTCTAATCAGGGCCACAATAGATGGATCTTAATAGAAAGAGAGAAAAATGTGGATCAGAGCTTCAAATTCTTAAAAAATCCAGGCTTATTGTCCCAGTTGAGACTGGAGAAATCCTGAGACTGTTGCCCTGAGATAATCTTTAAACCTTGAATGAAAGTTATCCCCTGAAGTCACCTTTAAGCTAAACAGCAGGTTAGCTCATAAAATAAAGAATACCACCTGTGAGTACTATGATGTTCCTTTAAAAATTCGATAGGAGACCAAATGGTCAACAATTACTCTAAAGCAAATATGAGAAGTTAAGGAAACAGGGAGACTAGGTCATGGGAAATGGAACAACTAGAATGGAAATATGTGTAAAAATTATTGAATGTGAACCTGTTTTGCTGTGTACACTTTCACCAAAAATGCAATAAAATATTTTTTAAAGAGTTTAGCCTTAGAGTCAGACTGGGTTTGAATACCAACTTTAAAATATGTTAGCTATGTGACACTGGACAAGGTACTTAACTAACCTGTCCTACAGGTTCCTCACCTGAAAGATGGTGATAATAACAGCAACCACTTTATAAGGTTGTGTGAGAATTGAATTAATGAAATATTAAGTGCTTAGAAAAGTATCTGGCAGTACATGTTACAAGTGATCACTAACCTCAGTTTACAGTTGAAGAAACTGAGGCTCAGAGAAATCAAACAACACATTACGTGAAACCAGGCTTCAAACAGGGCTTCTTTTGATGCCACAGATGACTTTTTTACAGATGATTTTTCCCCCCAGAGAATTTTTTTTCTCTGAACTGGATTTCTTCTGTTCCTCTTCCTCCTCCTTCATCTATATAATCTTAATTATCATTATTACTAAAAATAATTATTTTTGGCTATTGGTATTACTTGTATTTGGACATTGTAAATTGTAAACAAAATACACTTCTTTTTTTAAGGAAATCATCCTGGGAAAAGATAAATGGGATATAGAAAAATACACCGGTATGTAAAAGAAATAATAGCTCGTAGTCCCATTTTTCTCTAAAATCTTTGAATATTGAATTTGAGATAACTTTCAGTTGCTTATCTAAAAAAAAACGTTTTACCATGAAATGTTATGCTGGGAGAGTACCACAATATAAATGCTTAGATGGTGTTATAAAGGCTCCTTGATAGCCAATTTTACAAATTTTTGTTAGTTCTTTCATGTGGTAAAGAATTTTTTTAGCTTTGTAGGTTTTAAAATATTTAGTAGCATCTATCTACCTTTTTTCGATCATAACAACCATTTCTCTATAGTAGTTTTTCAGACACTCTTCTTTCTCTTTTGCCTGGAGAACCTTTCTTAAGGCAATTTACTAGCAAGACCAATATATGAGTTATCTAAGTGGAGTTGCTCTGAAGGAAATAAGAAAGGGGGTTACAGTGTCCTGCTTACTTCGTTGCTCCTCCACCCCCTCAAAGGCAGCCCTTTAAAACACTGAGAACACTGAAGGCTAAGATTTTCATTTCCAATGAAATATTGTGAAGAATAGTTCCTTAGAGTAACCTCTACTAAAGTGAAATCAAAGAAAGAAAAACAGAATTTAAACTGTCAATTTTAAAAGCTTCAGATGTGCTTCAAATCAGTAACTTTAATTTTCTTTTTGTTCTCCCTTCTCACGCTGAGATGGATTTGTTACTGTCATTTTACATTTTTAAAAACACTCCGTGATTTCTAACTTACTCCAATTATTAAAACCTTACCTCAAAATTCTTTGTCTTTTCACTTTCCTTTAATGTGTGACAAGTTAATCTGAGTTGATTCTTCCTATATTTTCACCTCTTCCCCTTGACTTCATTCAGCTTCCCCCTGCCCCATTCCAGATTTCAAGCATAAAGGGCCAGCCAATTAAAAACAAACAAACCCACTGCTGTCGATGCCGACTCATAGCGACCCTGTAGGACAGAGTAGAACTGCCCCTTAGTGTTTCCAAAGAGTGGCTGGTGGATTCGAACTGCAGACCTTTTGGTTAGCAGCAGAGCTAAAGGACAGGCAGGCTATGTAAAAATGATTTCCTCAGGGAACATGGAAGAGCTAAAAACAGATGCACCCAGAGTTAGAAGGCAACTGTGATGATTACATCAATGCAGACTGAATGGAGATTCCTATTGATAGCTACTAGATGCTATTTTTGCCAGTGCAGGCTTTGCTTTGTTTAGTCTTCCAGCTGATAGCACGTGATTCATGGACAGGCTTCAGTAAGTTCAACGTTCTGATTAATGACTCAAAACTGATGGGGATATAATTACCAATTTAAATTAACAGAAACAAGTGCACAGTTTCAATTGTTTATTTTCCAATTACGGAGATACTACCAAACTCCATCCATGACTACTTGACCACCATGGCTTATACTTTTATTATACAAATATGATCAAAAGTAACATTTTTGGACTATTGAATGAGGGTGAATGAGGCTGAAATTCACTTCTGGAAATGTCATGAGGCACACTCGGTATATGCATGCGCGCGGTACGCTAGAACTCTTATAATTTTGTCATTTCTGTGCATTGTGTGTGTGTTATTTATGTGGGCACGCTATTTTCAAAAAATACGGTATCTATTATCAATTACACTGTGTTTATGGTCTAAAATATGTCTTTTCTACAAATACTGTCAATTTTTTCTTCATAATTTTGAAATATTTTTCATGGTAACCTCTAGGGAAGAGAGTTGTCAAGGACTGATAGTAACTACATGACTGATGTGATTGATTGGCCTTGATCGTATGCCATATATGGGTGAATATTTTAAATTGATTTCAGTGTCTTAAATATGTCTAATTTCCAACCTGATTTTTTTATGGTTTTAATTTGCTAGCAAATACATTTTTTAGGTAAAACATTAAAGTTTAATAAAAACCAGTCCAGCAACATTCATTTGATGAATTATTACAAATCAATGGAAGTGTTATTGTGTTTACAAAGCTGAGGTTTAAACAACACAAGAGGTGCTGTTAATCAACATTGATAGCAACAATTTTAATTTTATAAAATAGAGATGAGGAAAGACAAACACAAGGAGTGCCAGGGTGTCCATTCAGAAGTGTTTAATTTCTTCCTAAGAGTACCTCATACTCTAGTAAGGGGCACAGTCTTCCACACAGAACACATATTGGGCTTAGTAACTGCTTTTTTTGTAATGAAGGGGAAGAGGATGGTTAATAATGGGGAGAATTCAGCTTAATAAATATTTTATATACTTGTATTAAAAAGAATTAAACTAGCTTTGTGTGCACTTATAACTGCAAAGCTCATTGCCATGTTGCAATATCGTAAAGATCACCTTTTGATTTTGATTAAAGCTGGTAAATAGCTCTTTTTACAAAACCAGCTCTATTTGCTGCTTGGCTTTACCTCAAGTCCATCCAATGCTACCTCATTCATCACGAGGCTGGGATGTCTGCCGGAGTAGCTGTTTCCCAAAGGGCTGTCATTGGCACACTATGTGAAACTTCCTTGTCTATGTCCGTGAGGTATGTTTTTGGTCCATCCTTTTTGTTTAGAGTTGCTATCTACCTACCATACCCTTATACCATTTTCTCAATAGAATGTATTATTATTATTACTATTAAGACCGTGTCTAAAATATGTTGATCATCCATCATATGCCTGGCACGTTGTTAAGCATCTTGGACTCCTTAACTTATCCCTATTATATAGATGTTGAAACTGAGAGAGGTAAAGTAGTTCTTCCATGGTGAATACAGCTAAGGAGTACCAAAAGTGGGATTCAAACCTAGACTGATGTTAAAGCCTGTTCTTTTACCTCTTAACACTATGTTGCCTCTTTGTACCCAGCCTGCATCGTGTTAGTTCATTCAGTCATTGCTTTGTTTAACAAATATTTATTAAGTGCCTAGAATAAGGTATTGTAATATGAAGATGCATAGAACAGAGTACCCGGCCTTTCCATGCGGTGGGGGAGAAAAAAGTAAATGGATGGATGGATGGGTGGATGGATGGATGGATAGATAGATAGATATTAATCATTATGCAAGTGTGCAGGGAGGGAAACAATATTTCTTTGGGAACCCAAGGATTAACTTCTCAAATGAAGTGACAACAGAATTGATTCTTGAAGGATGAATAGGTATTGGGATTTGTCAAATCATGTTAGCTTTTAAAAATATCAAAGTTGGAACACAAAAGTAGCAAAATTAGAGAGGAAGATTAGGTCCGTAACTTGTTTAGCAATCTAAAGAGAGTGAATTTTATTATAGATGTCAATATGGATAAATGCGGAAGTATTTTAAGCAGAGGATTTTCATAAGGTTGAAATTTTATACAGATTATCATAAAATATGGGAGAGAACATTAAGCCTACTGGAAGACTGGCTGAATTCTAGATTCAGTTTTAGTAATCCCTTTTTCTTCTATAAAATAATAGCAATTATTTTTTGAATAAATTTAATAAAAATACTCATATATTTGATTTTTCTTTTGACTGTATTTCTTCTATTGTATAATTTAGATAAACTATCAGGGAGCCTTAATTATTTCATTGCAGTTTCTACATACTGGGATTTAAACTAACAAATCATTGCACTTAGGTAGTTGAGGGAATTGATAGTAACTTTTAGAACTTTCCAGCTCTGAACTCTAGTGTGAAACATTCTAAAGATCTTCAAGTGTCTGTTCTCAAACAATTCCTCTTTATAATTTTTTAGCAATTAAGATATTTGAGATTAAAAGAACTCAAAGAATAAGGAAGGTGGGGTTTTTCTTTAAAATAAGTTTAAGTCTACATACAGAAATTAGCATTATTCTTAGATGGGGACCAGAAATTTTCTAAGGAATTTAGTTTGTTTATCTTTCAGAATATTAGAAGAAAAACATGAGAAAGGTTAAAATCTTATAGAAATGAGACCCTGTAGGGAAGAGGCTCGCAAACTTTAGTGTCCCTCAGAATTCTTGGAGAGCTTCCAGATAGAGCAGATTTTAGGATGCCACATGCTCTGGCAGAGCTGAGTGGGGCCCGTGACTCAGCAATTTTTTTAAAAATTTAAGTTAAACTTCTTTTTGATGGAAATATACACATCAAAACATGGAAAACATGCTCCCTTTTAACAATTTCCAGGGATTCAGTATTTTAATAAGCCCCTACCTCTCCCATCTCCTGTGAAGTCCCCAGAAATACTGCCCTAGGATCTTACTATGCAATCACCAGTTCTACATAATCATTCTATACATTACAGTGTAGGATTAGCCTTGTAAAATTATTCTTACTTGTGCCTAAAAGAGCAAATATAAAAGAATGAGTATTTCAGCAAATGTGGTACCTTATATCAATTTGGTGTAAAAAGCCATGTATAGAATGGGGAGGGCCTTGCCATTCTATATGGCTGATGAGCTCTTTGGCAAAGTAAATATGGCAGTAAACGCACTCTGAACTGAGTTCTGTCTGTCACCACTACCTGCAAAGGCCAGCAGATACCTTGTACAACTTCTGCAACACGCTTGAATTCACAAGACAGGAGATGTCACGCTAACAGATGAATGATCATCATTTGTAATTGAGAATAATCGAAAACCAACCCCACTGCCATCGAGTCATATCCGACTCATAGCGACTCCATGGGTTTCCAAGGCTGCAAATCTCTGCGGAAAAAGGCTGCCACATCTTTCTCCCACGGAGCCACTGGTGATTTTGAACCGCTAACCTTTTGGTTAGCAGTAGAGCGCCTTAACCACTGTGCCACCAGGGCTCCTGGAACTAAGAGTAAGCCCAGTTTTAGCATAAAACAAGAAGGGAAAGGAAGAAAGAGTTTCTTGCCTTTCACCACCACGCGCATTGGTAGCAGGATTGAACATGGTGTTTCTTATAAAATTTCTAGGCATGTACACTGCGGTACTTCAGAGGATTAAGCCTCAAGTAGCCCAAATTACAAAGGAGCTCTTTTTCTATGATTATTCTAAGTCTGCTTGTCACATTTAGCAGTAAATGTATTTGAAATGCCCTCTATCAAATATATATGTTAAGATATTCAGTGACGCTTTGTCTTAGATTTCTTCCGTTAGTATAGCGGTTTCTGTTTCTATTGGTTTCTGTAATTGGCCAGTGGCACAGTTGGGAATGTATCCTGTGTTATGTGGGGAAGCCACAATATTAGTGGTTATCCTGGAACTAAAAAAAAAAAAAACAAAATCAAATGCCCAGGCATTTCTCCCAATTCTCTGAGAAAGCCAAGAACAGAAGGGTAAAATCTTTGTAGAAAATATTTGCTAATTATATTGGAAGTAAATTCAAAAGAGTGAATAGTATGTGAAATTAACTTTTCTACGTATCATTATATAATTTCAAAGGAAGCAAGTACATAAATTATCCTTAAGATGCTAGAGATAACAATACTGGTTCGTACATACTACATGGCTATTTGGGAGTGGCTTCTCTGCAATAATTAGGGCTGTAATTCATGATTTTGTCATTTGGTTGCTACATCCCACAAGAATTGCTGATGTAGAAATCTGATACATATGTGTATGTGTATGTTATGTTGTTAGTTGCCATTGAGTCAATTCTGATTCATGGCGACCCCATCTGTGCAGAGTAGAACTGCTGCACAAGGTTTTCAAGACTGTGTCCTTTTGGAAACAGATCACCAGGCCTTTCTTCTGCGGTGCCTCTAAGTGGATTCGAACTGCCAACCTTTGGTTAGTAGTTCAGCACTTAAATGTTTACGCCACCCAGGGAACCATATGTGTTAGACTTATATATATAATATATGTTACATGTTTTTTTAAAGGCCTGTGTTTTGTTTATCAAGTCACTTGTCCAGAAATACATTTTACACACGCTCTACAGAGAATACGAATTTTTATATCTTTTCTATGTATCGTGTGTGTTGCATGTGATTTAAGATGTTGGCTATAAAATTTCACATAATGGACAGTCACCATTGCTACATTGGATTATCACAGAATTCTTACTCTGTAAGGATTTCTCTCCAAGCTAACATCTACACATACCTTTTTTTTCCTCATACAAGAGGTGATTTTTTAAAAAAATAAGATGAAAGGAAACTGTCAATCTCCAGAGCTAGTTTATATCTATTTGACCTGGGAAGAGTGGTCAGGTGGACAAAACAGCAGAAGTTATTAGCTTGTCATAAATCTCCTAGTATACAGTCAGTGACATACAGTTCTCTATCATCAGGGAATTTACAGTCAAAGGAGGGAGACACATAGTGAACTGACCAATACTATATGTGCCATTTGACCTTCAATCTGAGTGAGCAAAGGGTGCTATGGAACACAGAAGAGGGGGATCCAATCCAGTTTTGGGGAGTCAAGGAAAGCTTCTACCTAGAAATGAAGGGGATGGTGCCTTCAAACCACACTACATGGGACAGGCTAGCTAGCTTGCTTGATCTTGAGGAGAGAACAGGAGGTTTGCGGGGGGGCGGGGGTCCCATTCTATCTAATGTGTGGTATCTTCAAGAAAATGCCATTTCTTTTGTCAGAAATCTTCACAGAAAGCAGAGTGAGGATATAAGGTATTCAGATTTTCAAAAGAAGAGTAAGGAGCAGAATGAAAAAAAAAAAAGAAAGAATAAACAGAAGGAAAAAGCAGAAATCAGAAGAAAAACAAAGCAATCTTTTTTCTACCACCATTGACCAAGTAACTACAAACCAGAAATCTGAACATCATCCTACCATCCTCCATGGCACTCATCCTTCATATCTTATTAGCTATTAAGCCTATAATGAAGAGTGTAGATTTTACATTTACTATACACGGGCACTACGCCATGCATTTATTGTACATTGTCTCGTTTAATCCTTGAAACATTCTTTGAGGTAGGTCTTCACTATGTTACATGTGAAGAAATTAAGGTTAAAGAGGTGAAATTTTCTACCATATGGCTATTAGAAGGCGGGCTGGGAACTTTAAACCTAGGTTTTTCTGATGCCACAGAGTCTATCTCTTTATACCTCTTATATGTCCTATGCTCTGTGACATTTTTCTTGGTCCAGTCTCTCATTAATTATCTCTTAGGAAATTACAACAGTTTCTAACTGCTCTTGTAGCCACTCACCAGGGGAAGAAAGGTCAGACCAACCCCTCGCAGCTGCCCTCCATGCTGTTCTGTGTGATACCAAGTTCTATTTCTGCTCAAATTTGCATTTGGCAATGTGGTTGGCACAAACTACCACATACCAAACCTGACTAAAATACTCATATATATTAAAATATATTTTCAAGGATATGGTTGCCACGAAGACAACAAAATTTAGATGTGGAAACTAAGATTTAACTACCCTTAAAGACATCCTTTTCCGTTTGAAATAAAATCTTTAACTTCTAGCATTAATGATTTTCTTCAGTTCCAGGTACTGAAATGCCATTGAATAAAATGCAACTGTAACACAACTGGGATTGCCGTCTCCACGTTCCCCCAAGCAACTCCATTCTCTGCATACTGTCAAGGTGACCTTTCTCAAATACTAATTTGTTCAGCATAGTGGCTTTAATGGTTCATGATAACCTTCAAGATAAACTTCAAACTTCTTAGCTTAGTGTATAAGACATACTGGCCCAGCCTATGCCTTTCCCAAAAACCCATCCCACACACAACCTGGTTTTCCTCAGTTATACCAGTCTAGTTGCTGTTACACAGAAATTGCACTCTGCTGTGCCTTCACCTGCTATTCCCTGGAATACCTTTACCACTATATTTGTTTGAAGCCCTGGGGACTCACTCAGTGGTTAAAAGCTCGGCTACTAACCAAAAGGCCAGCAGTTCGAATCCACCAGCTGCTCCTTGGCAACCCTGTTGGGCAATTCTACTCTGTCCTACAGGGTCACAATGAGTTGGAATTGACTCAATGGTAATAAGTTTGGAGTTTTTTATATTTGTGTAGCCAAAGTCATCCTTCAAACCTTAGCTCAAATACCTTCTTCTTCAGGCCCCTTATCTTAAGGTGGCTGTCCTCCGTTTCTATAATATCTGGTGTATATCTCAATCAAACACTGATTATACTTCCTTGTATATCAGGATTGACTTACCTATCTCTCTGACTAAAGGGTAAACTTTCTAAGCACAGGGACCATGACTCTATATATCAGCATTCAGCCCTGTCCCTAGCCTATAGTAGATACTCAGTAAATGTTTTCTGATTGACTAAACAGAATACAAGAAAGAGGTGTAAGGAAATTGAGTAAAGTCAAAAGGAAAATAAGAGAAAAGCTCATGGAAAGGAAAAAGATTTAGGGAGCCTTAAGTTGAGAACAGTTTGGGAGCAAAAATACTCATTGTTGAAAATTAGAAGACACAGTAGAAATTTGAAAGTGTGAGATTATGTGACAAAGCACTGGCAGAGAGTAGGTAAAAACGTAATTTTATACAGGTGCAAGATACATAAAATGATGTACACCTGACACATAGTAAGGGCTTAATGAGTATTAAATTCAGAAAATGAATGGGTGAATATTTAATAAGTAACTGGGTAAAGGGTGATGGAATGGGCAGTAGAATGTACAGAAAGTTAGAAAATACTGCAGATAAACTGAAGAGTGAATGTGTACAGCAATAACGATAAAAATGTTGCTGATATTCCGAATGATGACTCTCAATGATGAATTATGTAGATGACATAAGACTAGTGGAGCCCTGGTGGCACAGTAGTTAAGAGCTTGGCTACTAACCAAAAAGTTGGCAGTTGGAATCCTCCAGCCTCTCCTTGGAAACGCTATAGGCAGTTCTACTCTGTCTTATAGGGTTTCTATGAGTCAGAATCGACTTGATGGCAATGAATTTGTTTTGTTTTTTTTTTTTGGTATAAGACTAGTGCCCAGCTCCTCTGAGTAATTATCTGTTTCACTCTTCTTTAATAATAATGGTGACTTACATTTGGATGGGATTTCTATTTTTTTAAGGCTTTCATCTACATAATCCCATTTAATTTTAAAATAATTATGTGAAGTACTCAAGGCAGGTATTGTTCCCATTTTGTAAACGAGAAAGTAGAGATAGATTAAATAACTTGCCCAAATGGTACTTTCCAGTCCATGCTGGAGCCAGAATGGATCCTCAGATCATGGCAGGCAGCCATTTGTTTTGCAGATAAAGAATAGCCTAAGGTATATATGCCCAGACTAAATAAGGTTTAAAGCGGTGGTAGCCAGGTCTACCCATCTCATATCTCCCAGTCGAATGCACATCTCATTAATACAGATTGTTTCTTTATCATTGTTTATATTGTGTGATTTTAAATTGTCTGACTTGTTTATCTTTTTGTTGAATTTTTAGATTGATAATATGCCTGTATTAAAATATTGTACCTCATATCCTTGTCCTTGGGAGTTTTTACCTATAAATACTCTGATTTATAAGGTTTTGTGAAGATTGCCTGGCCTACAAAAGTGAGGTATTACTGCTTTTTGTGTACCTCTAGTTGAACCAAGACAATGGAAAGAATTTGCAAATAAAAATAAAATAAATAATGTGCCATTTCCTACTGGCATAGCCTCAATTTTGAGGCCCTCCTCTGTGGCTGCCAGCACCTGGCTTATTGAGGAGGAAGTGCAGGGGAAGAAATCAACATGCTTGCTTGGTTAAATTTCAAACACGTTTGTACTTTTCACACCCCAAACCTATCCAACCACACAGATAAATATAAGAATAAAATTCCTTCTGTTCATTGGCTGTCACTATTATCCCTTTAAATTTCTGAAGAAGCTCTTTGCTGATTATTCAAAAAACCCGGACTGTGCCTACATCTATCTGACACCATATTAGAAAGCCTTTTTTAAGAGGTTTGCATTCAGAAAATATCTACAAACATTGGAAAGAGTGTACCTGGGAGAAATGTAGACTTCATTGAAGATGGAAAAATGAGAAAAATTAAAAACAATAACAACAAAAAGCCTTGCTTTTCTAAAAGCACTGTTGTGACCCCTTGGGCAGTATTAATGTAGGTATAAAAATGGAATATTTGGAGCCACAGCAAAGACTTCTGACGGATTAGATATAGAAGATAAGTAAGAGTGATTCCTAGGTTTTCGGCTTAAGCAATTAAGTAGATAAATATGCAGTTCCTTGACATGGGAATTTGGGGATGAATTAGGGAGAATTAAAAGTTCTGCTTTGATTATTTTAGGTTTGAGATGTTTACTGGACGTCTGGGTAGATATGTCAAGTGGTAAATTCGATATTCAAGTCTGCAATCCAAGAGAGCAATCTGGGGTAAAGATACAAATTCAACGTTAATCATAAAGTATATGCTATTTAAAGCCATAAGCTGGAGGAAATTACCTAGAAAAAAAGTCATAGATAGAGGAACAACCTCTGAGCCATTTAGAGATTAAGACAGAGAAAAAGTCAGCAAAGGAAACAGACTGTCAGTGTTATAGAAGGAAAAAAAAAACTACAGTATATTTCCAAAGACAGGAGAAGAAAGGATTTCAAGAACAAGGGAGTATTTAACTATGTTGAATAGTTTGGGAGGTTGAGTAAGATGTTGTTGTTGTTAGGTGCTGCCGGGTCAGTACCAGCTCATAGCGGCCCTATGTACAACAGAAGGAAATACTGCCCGGTCCTGTGGAAACCTCAGAATCATTGCTATGCTTGAGTCCATTGTTGCAGCCACTGTGTCAATCCATTTCGTTGAGGGTTGCGTTAGTCATCTAGTGCTGCTGTAACAGAAATACTACAAGTGGATGGCTTTAATAAAAGTTTATTCTCTCAGTTTGTTGTTGTTAGTTGCCATTGAGTCGGTTCTGACTCATAGCGACACTATGCACATCAGAACGAGACACTGCCTGGTCCTGCACCATCCTCACCATTGTTGCTACGCTTGACCCATTGCTGCAGTCCCTGTGTCCATCCATCTCATTGAGGGTCTTCCTCTTTTATGCTGACCCTCTACTTTACCAAGCATGATGTCCTTCTCCAGGGACTGATCCCTCCTGATAACATGTCCAAAGTATGTGAGATGTAGTCTTACCATCCTTGCTTCTAAGGAGCATTCTGGTTGTACTTCTTCCAAGACAGATTTGTTTGTTCTTTTGGCAGTCCATGGTGTATTCAATATTCTTCACCAACACCACAATTCAAAGGCATCAATTCTTCTTCAGTCTTCCTTATTCATCATCCAGCTTTCACATGCATATGAGGCGATTGAAAATATCATGGCTTGGGTCAGGCGCACCCTAGTCCTCAAGGTGACGTCTTTGCTTTTGAACACTTGAAAGAGGTCTTTCACAGCCGATTTGCCCAATGCAATGCATCTTTTCATTTCTTGACTGCTTCTTCCATGGGCTTTGATTGTGGATCCAAGTAAAATGAAATCCTTGACAACCTCGATCTTTTCTCCGTTTATCATGATGTTGCTTATCAGTCCAGTTGTGATGATTTTTGTTTTCTTTATGTTGAGGTGTAATCCATACTGAAGGCTGTGGTATTTGATCTTCATCAGTAAGTGCTTCAAGTTCTCTTCACTTTCAGCAAGCAAGATTGTGTCATCTGCATAATGCAGGTTGTTAATGAGTCTTCCTCCAATCCTGATGCCCTGTTCTTCTTCATTTACTCCAGCTTCTCAGATTAGTTGCTCAGCATACAGATTGAATAGGTATGGTGAAAGGATACAACCCTGACGCACACCTTTCCTGACTTTAAACCACAGAGTATCCCCTTGTTCTGTTTGAATGACTCCCTCTTGATCCATGTACAGGTTCCTCATGAGCACAATTAAGTGTTCCAGAATTCCCATTCTTTACAATGTATCCATAATTTGTTATGATCCACACAGTCAAATGCCTTAGCATAGTCAATAAAACACAGGTAAACATCTTTCTGGTATTCTCTGCTTCCAGCCAGGATCCGTCTGACATCAGCAACGATATCCTTGGTTCCATGTTCTCCTCTGAATCTGGCTAGAATTTCTGGCAGTTCCCTGTTGCTATACTGCTGCAGCCACTTTTGAATGATCTTCAGCAAAATTTTGCTTGCATGTGATATTAATGTATTGTTCAATAATTTCCGCATTCAGTTGGATCATCTTTCTTGGAAATAGGCATAAATACGGGTCTCTTCCTGTCGGTTGGCCAGGTAGCTGTCTTCCAAATTTCTTGGCATAGATGACTGAGTACTTCCAGTGCTGCATTTGTTTGTTGAAACTTCTCAATTGGTATTCTGTCAATTTCTGAAGCCTTGTTTCTTGCCAATGCCTTCAATGAAGCTTGGACTTCTTCCTTCAGTACGATCAGTTCCTGATCATGTGTTACCTCCTGAAATGGTTGAAGGTTGACCAATTCTTGTTGATATACTGACTGTGTGTATTCCTTCCATCTTCTTTTGAAGCTTCCTGCGTCATTTAATATCTTCCCAGCAGAATCCTTCAATATTGCCACTTGAGGCTTGAATTTTTTCTTCAGTTCTTTCAGCTTGAGAAATGCTGAGCGTGTTCTTCCCTTCTGGTTTTCTATCTCCAGGTCTTTGTACATGTCATCATAATACTTTACTTTGTCTTCTCGAGCTACCCTTTGAAATCTTCTGTTCAGCTCTTTTACTTCATCATTTTTTCCTTTTCCTTTAGCTACTTGATGTTCAAAAGCAAGTTTCAGAGTCTCTTCTGACATCCATTCAGGTCTTTTCTTTCTTTCCTGACTTTTTAATGACCTCTGGCTTTCTTTATGAATGATGTCCTTGATGTGACTACACCACTCGTCTGGTCTTTGGTCATTAGTGTTCAACGTGTTAAATCTATTCTTGAGATGGTCTCTAATTTCATGTGGGATATATACTCAAGGTTGTACTTTGCCTCTTGTGGACTTGTTCTAATTTTCTTCAGTTTCAACTTGAACTTGCAGTGAGTAATTGATGGTCTGATCCACAGTTGGCCCCTGGCCTTGTTCTGACTGATGGTATTGAGCTTTTCTATTGTCTCTTTCCACAGATGTAGTCAGTTTGATTCCTGTGTATTCCATCTGGCAAGGTCCACGTGTATAGTTTCTGTTTCTGTTGTTGAAAAAAGGTATTTGCAGTGAAGAAGTCGTTGGTCTTGCAAAATTCTATCATGCGATCTCTGACATCATTTCTATCACCAAAGCCATATTTTCCAACCACCAATCCTTCTTGTTTGTTTCCAACTTTCACATTCCAATCACCAGTAATGATCAATGCATCCTGATTGCATGTTCGATCAATTTTAGACTGCAGAAGTTGGTAAAAATCTTCAGTTTCTTTATCTTTGGCCTTAGTGGTTGGTGCATAAATTTGAGTAATAGTTGTATTAACTGGTCTTCCTTGTAGGTGTATAGATATTATCCTATCACTGACAGCGTTGTACTTCAGAATAGATCTTGAAATGTTCTTTTTGACAATGAAGCCACACTATAACAACTGAGTTTGAAAATGTGAAAGACATTGGTGACTTTGATAAGCATTGGTTTCAGGGTAGTGATAGAGATAGAAACACTACTCCAGTAAGTTGAGAGAATAGGTATTATTTGGTGGAAGGGTTAAATTGGTACAACTCTTTTAAGTTTCTGCTGTTAAGGAAATGAGAAATATGCTGGAGGAGCTGAAACTGTAAACTCCAACAACATGCCTGTGTGCTGATGAGAATGAGCCAGTAGAAATGGAGAAACTGATGATGTAGGAGACAGGGAATAATTACAGGAGTGAGTCTCATGAGACTTTGTTAGGGGATGGGACCAGGAAATGAGCGATGGAGTCACCTTTGATGCAGGTGGTAATGCCTCATCTATTTTCACAGAGAACAGGCATAGGGTACAGGTACAGATGCCACAAGGGTTGTAGATTTGGAAATATGAAAGTGCTGGAGTTCCTGCTTCATTGTTTCTATTTTCTCCTTGAAAGCATTAATTCAGAGTAAGGAAAGAGGCTGGAGTTTAAGAAAAGAGAGGTGATTTGAAATAGTTGTTTCAGAGAGTAGGATGGCAAACACTGTAGGATGGTATAGTCAGATACATGACCAAAACTGAGCCCTCATTTGAGATTGGTGATCATGAATACAAGGTGAGACTGCTTGGTGCAGTTGTGTATTTTTTCCAGCAACATTTATTCACTCAATTACAGATACTGAATGGAGGGATATCTGGGATTTTCCAGGGTTAGAGTTTTCCCTGGTAATTACTGATGGAAGGAGAGAGATGCATGACAGTTAAGGGTTTTTGCAAGAAAGTGATTTAAATTTTTGGTAATGAACTTTAACTGTATATCCACTGAAATGAGAACTAGAAGGGTATGATTAGTATAGAAAAAAAGTGGCAAAGTAAAAGGATTAAAGATCTCAAGGTTGACAAGGAATTACTGGAGTGGGGAGAATGAGAATAAATAAGCTAAAGGGATAGGCCACAGAGATTAACGTTTGAAGCTTGAAAAAGACATTTTGGCAGTATTAGGGTTTTTGATCATTACAATGTCAAAGGTAAGACTGCAAGTGCTAGCAAATGAGATGGGGGAAAGAAAAAATGGAAGGCCAAAGAATTAAGAATCCGAAGTATTACAAAGATTATCTACACAGATATTGAGTTACCAAGAACTGTCCTAGAGTAAGTGTGGTGAAGAGGAAAGGAAGCAACTGTTAAAGCCATCATAAATGAAGGGGTAGTGGCCTGGAGGTTGGCAAATGAAACTCAGAAGGAGGGTGGTAGCCGTTGATAAGGTTTGCTGGCAACAACTTCAAAGAACCTGATATATATGAATGAGAAAGATAGAGAAAATGTTTAGAAACAGCAGTGGGGAGCAAGGAAAACAACCTCCCCTTCTCTGAGCCCTGAGGTATATGGAACATGAGAGGGAAAGCAATAACAAAACAAAGACCTCTCTGTCATGGATTGAATTATGTCCCCGAAAAATTCCTGTCAACTTGGTTAGGCTGTGATTCCCAGTATTGTGTGGTTGTCCCCCATTTTGTGATTGTAATTTTATGTTAAAGAGGATTAGGGTGGGATGTAACATCCTTGTTCAGGTCACATCCTGGATCCAATGTAAACAGAGTTTCCCTGGGGTGTGTCCTGAACCACGTTTTATCTTACAAGATTAAAAAGGAAAGGGAAGTAAGCAGAGAGCTGAGGACCTCATACCACCATAAAAGCAGTACCAGAAGCACAGACATCCTGTAGACCTGGGGTTCCTGCATAGAGAAGCTCCTAGTCCAGGGGAAGATTGATAAGAAGGACCTTCCTCCAGATACAACAGAGAGATAAAGCCTTCCCCTGGAGCTGATGCCCTGAATTTGGACTTTTAGCTTACTTTACTGTGAGGAAATAAATTTCTCTTTGTTAAAGCCATTCACTTGTGGTATTTCTCTTATAGCCAGCACCAGATGACTAAGACACTCCCCATTCCAGAGCTTTGCCAGGAATACGTTGTTAGCAGCAGATGGCCAGATTTCACTTAGGGCAAGAAAGGAGAAGAAATGTTCAGAGAAGGAATTACTGAAAAAGAGGAGTAGCATAATGGTAGAGTTTTGGAGGCCAAGGATTACTGACAGATTGAGTCAGATTAGACTTTCCACTGTGAGATTGTAATCCACCTAATGAATACATTTTGCATCAAAGATCCATTGCATATACATGACATATAAATAATATGTAACTAAAACCAGAGTTTCACAATACAACACTTTCTTAGTATGTGTGACACACTATGATCAGTTTTATTCTATTTGTATAAGAAGAAAATGGTATTGTGGACCCACTAAATACTTTTACAATCCACTAAAAGACCTGGTGATCTGCTCCCATAAAGACTACAGCCTAGAAAACCCCATGGGACAGTTCTATTGTTATGTAAATTCACTATGAGCTGGGATCACAACAACAATGGGTCACTAACCTGTGTTTGAAAAAAAACTCTGGCTTAGCTCCTGCTTTTTCTGCAGATCTCTTTCTTAGAGAGGCTTCCCAGATGTTTCTAAAGTAGTTTATCTGGTTATTCCCTATATTCATTTCTTATTTATTTGCTTTGTGAAGTGTACAACCTCTAATCCTTCTGCCCATGTGTTTAGTTTTTATTGTCTATATCCTCTCTAAAGTGTAAACTCTCTGGGGACAGGGCTTATCTGTCTTTTTACCACTTTATTTCAGCACCAGCACATTACTAGCACATAACATATTCTATATAAATATTTAATGAATATATGAATTATTGAGAATACAAATTTTAACTGTTCTTGCCTACAAAGTCTCTAAGATGTCTCTAGCACTAAGCTTTTGGCTGCTACTTTGCTAAACAAACAAACAGATAACCATCCTCCAGAAGATGCCTAAGAAGTTTCACTTTATCCTTTAGCTCGGTCTCTATGTCCTACAATAAAATAAATAAGAAAGCCTTTCTAGATATTTACTCACAAGATCCACTTTCTTCCCTTTCCCATCCTGCTCTGTGACTCCTTATTGATTGCATTGTTCTCTGGCTTCCAGTTGAGTCTGGCCAATAAAGGCACGAACTGGGAAGCCAGAAGCAGGAGAGGGAGGTCAGGTATTTATTCTCCTGACTCTCTCCCTGCTTGGCCATGGATTGCAGTGGCTGTGTTCCTCTGTGGAAGGCTTTTTCAGGTTTCTGCAACTGCTCCTTCCCCTACTCCTTGAGACCTAGAGGTGATAACATTATCCCCAGCTTCACAATCCCGTGTTGCATTCCCTTAGCTCTTCTCATGCTTTTCTAAATAGGCCCTTCATTAAACTCTCTTCTGTCATCTCATTTGAGTCACTATTTGTTTCTTACTTAGACCCTGATTGAAATAGGAACATTTTTGATTTAAAATTTTACGGTACTGTACTAGATGCCTCTGGGTTTAAAAGTCATGCCAAGGGCATTTCTGAACAAGTCCATAGATGCCTAAGAAGATACATTGTTCACTCCCCACCTCTAAACTCACAGAAGAAGGAGGGTAGTTTCATAGCTACGGGCAAACATTCAGTTGTCACCAGGCCAAAGCCATTCATTCAGTCAGAAAACACTTACCAACCACCTACTGTGTGCCAGGCTGTGCTAGGTACTCAGGACACAAAATCAAACAGGTCACAGGGCCTGCTGTCAGGGAACTTAAAATGTTCTATGGAAAATGTAATCAATGCTTGGGATTCAAAGCAAAAGAAGGGCTGAGGGAAATATGAAATACAAAAATATCCAATGTGAAAACTCAAGAAAGAGTAACTTGAATATATCAATATTTAAAAAAAATATCAATTTGATATTTAGAAGAGATTTAGCATTTTGACAGATGAGTAGTAAAAATACTAGCTCATTTTGAAATATGCACATAGCTGTTGTCTGATATAAAGTAAGAAAAGAATTAGAAAGAATATATGCATATATATGTTTTCCTTTGAGAAACTAAAGTATAAAACAGATATACAGCAGAAAGCAGTTACTAAGATAATCTGAGACAAAATTTATTTGTATTAGGTAAGAGACTATCTTCACTGTAACATTTAAATATGCAGTACTTGTACTTCTAATTTAAAATCTATTTTTCAGATTTCAAAGTGATTTTTATTAGTATCCATTATGTTTATTTTGTGGCATGCACTTTATTTTGACCTAAAGCATTCAGTTAATAAACTTTTTCATCCTGGTAGCCCCAAGGGAGTACTACGTATGACTCAACAATTGAGGTTTGAAATATCAAGGTATTAGTGGAGGTTTTCAGAGTAAAACTTAGATTCATGCCTTAGCAACTGACTTATTTTTTATCATGAGTGTGAGTGAAAAAGTAGGTTGGTAATTTAAGTGCCCTTTAAGATATGCTAAAAAGTTTCTTCACATCCCCCCCTTTTTTTTTTGTAAAATACATTGAAGAGGTGACGAGAAGTCACTATTAATCCTTTGATACCTGTTCATAAATTATTCACTTTACATAAAATAATTATGCATAAATAAAAAAGGTACCCATATCATGAAAACTAACTGTTACTCCTGATCATTATGAAAAGAAAAATCCTCTAAAAAAAAAAAAAAGCTTTATATTAAAGTGATGTTGGGTTTATTAAATTTCTGTTACGACTTCACAGAACCTTTCTTTTTTCCCCCATAGAAATCAGAAAAAAAGAGTATCCATTAAAATAAAATAAAAAGCTTGAAGTTATCTGTGTCTCAGAGAAGCTGAAATGTTTGGTGTGTAGACTTTCACAGATGACCAGCTTTCTCTCATCCATGGGTGTAAAAGGCCAAATACATTCATTCAATTAAAATAAGCAAGCTAAATATATACGGTTATAAGCAAAGCATATAAGATTCTAAAAAAATTTATCATCCATATACACATTCTTTGGAAGTTACTATAGGATGTGCTTCACCAAAATGAGGGAGTGAAAACGAGGACGACTTAGATGTTAGATGCTGGGATCAAAAGAACAGTAGATTCAGCATATGAAAGAAGCCTCAGAGCAGCAGTGTGCTGAGGCCTAGAGGGCAGTGGTCTATTTGGAATTCTATGAGGAATGTCTTCAGTTACAACAACAACAAAAACAAAACCCAAAAAATGAAACTGAAAGATTACTTAATGTGTGACCATTTAGAATACAGTGTGGACAGGGTTTTAGAGTTCTATTAGAGAATTTGGAAGAAATAATAAGGGCATAACAAACAAAGGAAATTATTAACTCCAGAAGAAAAGGGGGATTAAAGCTGATTAAATAGATAGGATTGGGAATCAGTATGACATTAGACTCCTCAACAATATTGAAAGCTTGAAGGCCATGAAGCAATGCTTTCAAAATTCTAAGGGAAAATCATTTCTCAGCCAGAATTCTACACTTGGCATTAGGCAGCAAGTATGAGGGGGGAATAAAGACATTTTAGACATATAATAATGTACTGCTAATGGATTTTGGAGGCACCATTAGATATTGATCTTCTAAGCCCTTGAAATGGCCAGGTGAGGTCTAGGTGGGGCCATCATGAGGTAAGCATACTTCCCTTTAGGTCCAACAATTCTGATTTAAACCAATTGTTCTAGTGTAATTAATAGTACCCCCTTTCACGCTTAAAAGTATCTTGGTTTACATATGCCAAATTATATGATCACCAGTCTGTCACCTACGTCAGCAACAAAGAGCCTTGTTCAGGGTCTCTCAGAGGACAAGTCAAGTGAAGTGAGCTGTGTCCCTTCAGTCCCTGCAGATAGCAGGCATGATGAACAAATCCAACACTAACTGAACACACTCAGTAAGGTATTCCTTCCCCTTGACATCTACTTCAGAAGCTGCAGAGTGCCCCACTGACCATCATGAACAAGAACCCCTTGGAGCAGATAGAGGAATTTACATTCTATTGACCAAAGAGGGTCCTGCCAGGAATTGAGGAACAGAAGAACCGGGTAGAGATTCTTGGCAGACATAGCTCCAGGAGGTAGCCTGAATTTTTGTCTTTATTTACTGGGTATTTTTATTTGAAGTTTATGACTTTTATGTATGTACTTATATACTATGCTCTTGTAGTACTTTCCAAGCTAGAATTTAGCAGTGGAATGCAATGCATGTTCTACAAATTGGAGCTTCATCATTATTTTAAAATAGTTTGTATTAAAAAGTTAAATTAGAATACAACTTTATTCAAAGTATCATGAGTAAGGAAACCCTGGTGACAGTGGTTAAGAGTTTGGCTGCTAACCAAAAGGTCAGCAGTTTGAATCCACCAGGTGCTCCTTGGAAACTCTATGGAGCAGTTCTACTCTGTCCTACAGGGTTGCTATGAGTCGGTATTGACTTGATGGTAACAGGTTTGGTTTTGTTCGTTTTATCATGAGTAACTTCAATATTTAATTTGTTAATTAAATAAAATAAAAATATTTTATTATTTAATTATTTCAACTATAATATTTGAGTGATTGTAAAAAATAGGGTTTTAGTCTCCTGGGAAATTTTTCGCTTCTGATAGTGGCAGATTATTTCATTTGGACCAACCAATTAAAGGAGTTGAAAGAAATGTTTTTAAATTTTTTAAAAAAGTGTTTAAAAAGCAAATAAGAATAAACTAGTAATTTACTGTTTTCCTTAACAGTCTGAATTTTAAATTAGAAATTGCATGAAGCCATTTTAATCACAAAACCTGACATAAAAAACAGAGATGTTCAGAGGAGCGAGTTCATTCTCGTAAAAAAAAAAATTACAAGATTTATTTGACAGTTTTATAAAAATTTAATATTTTTTCTTAATACTTTGTATTTTTTCTTGTAAGTATTAAATATGAAGAAAAGTATTGACTTTTTCATCAAACTCATACACATGCTTGCCAAACATCCTGAGGGCTTTATATATATTTTCATCTTATATTTATAGCATGTTATGTAAAAAGTATGAGCCACACTTTCTAGAATCACTCTGGTTCAGTTGATAACACATCTCAACTTTTCTGCCAGTATGCAGAAAAGACCTGGGGGGCCAGAAATTTCTTATATTCACATTCAACCATTTTCCATTTTTATTTCTATACTTTACCCTGATTCCTAGTACCTCCAATTCCTGAGCCTTTCCAAGGTTCTGTGGTGTTAATAAATTTGATTTTCATTGGCATTTACACTCAGCTTTCTTCTCTCTGGCAACAATCTCATTCTCTTTTAAATTCTAAAAATGTGTTGACATCTTTGGATCACTGTCTCATCTCACCATTCTCTCTGCACTGGTATGTTTATACATTTTTAGTACTTTTAGTAAAGTCCTTTGCGGTGAAAGAGAAGAGACAAACATATACATTCATTACATGGTGCTTGGCTGTATGCCCAAATTCTATTTCTAAATGTCTATAATTATAAATACATAAAAGCAGTAGTAAACCATAGCTTGTAAGAGATCGTTTGTAGGAATCATGCAGCTTGATTGACATCTTAGATCCTTCTCCTGTTGGGTGATTCTAGGAAAGTAGCTTTAAATTTCTGTATTTTAGTCTCCTCATCTGTAAATGCTAGTTTTCATGTCTTAAGGATGCCATGAGAATAAATGGTATAATAAATGTAACATACTTAGCACAGTGCCTAATAACCTAATGGATACTTAATTTATGCAGCCACTGTCAGTGTCTTCTTTTTTACAGCTTTATGCTATGCTATATTGTGTACCAGTTTAGTTTCTATCTGCCTTATATCCTTTCAAGCATTTTCCATTGTTTAATTAGAAAAAAGCTTAGTCACCTAGTTAATGCAGCTGATAGCCTAAAATACATACCTAACTTTGTGGTTAAAATGTCAAATGGAGTATAGAATTAATTTTTGTTAAACAAACCACTCTGCTTTTTCCCACCTGTAATACTGAAGGCCAAAGAGAGAAAGAGTGAAGAGAAAATATAAAAGTGAATATAAACAAAGGAATTGAGAATGAGCACAAAGAAAATTCGAAGCAGTGGTTCTTAAATTTTAGCATGCCTCTGATCAACTTTCAGTATGTTTATAAAAATCATGTATTCCTGGATCTAACTCCCATAGATTGTGATTCACTAGTTCTTGGGTGTTGTTGTTATTAGGTGCCACTGAGTTGATTCCAACTGATAGTGACCCTATGCACAACAGAATGAAACACTGCCCGGTCCTGCACCATCCACACCATTGTTGCTATGCTTGAGCCTATTGTTGCAGCCACTGTGTCAATCCATCTCGTTGAGGGTCTTCTTCTTTTTCTCTGACCCTCTGCTTTACCAAGCATGACGTCCTTCTCCAGGGACTGATCCCTCCTGATAACATGTCCGAAGTATGCAAGATATAGTGTCGCCATCCTTGCTTCTAAGGAGCATTCTCCTTGTACTTCTTCCAAGACAGATTTATTCCTTCTTTTGGCAGTCCATGGTATATTCACTATTCTTAGCCAACATCACAATTCAAAGGCATCAATTCTCTTCTGTCTTCCTTATTCATGATCCAGCTTTTCCATGCATATGAGGTGACTGAAAACACCATGGCTTGGGTCAGGCACACCTTAGTCCTCAAGGTGACATCTTTCCTTTCAACACGTTAAAGAACTCTTTTGTAACTGATTTGCCCAATGCAATGCGTCTTCTGATTTCTTGAGTGCTTCTTCCATGAGTGTTGATTGTGGATCCAAGTAAAATGAAATTCTTGACAACCCCAATCTTTTCTCTATCATGATGTTGCTTATCAGTCCAGTTGTGACAATTTTTGTTTTCTTTATGTTGAGGTGTAATCCATACTGAAGGCTGTGGTCTTTGATCTTCATCAGTAAGTGCTTCAAGCCCTCTTCAATTTCAGCAAGCAAAGCTGTGTCGTCTGCATAATGCAGGTTGTTAATGGGTCTTCCTCCAATTCTGATGCCCTGTTGTTCGTCATATACTCCAGTTTCTCAGATTATTTGCTCAGTATGCAGATTGAATAGGTATGGAAAAAGGATGCAACCCTGATGCACACCTTTCTTGACTTTAAACCACATAGTATCCCCTTGTTCTGTTCCAATGACTTCCTCTTGATCCATGTACAGATTCCTCATGAGCACAATGAAGTGTTCTGGAATTCCAATTCTTCATAATTTGTTATGATCCACACAGTCAAATGCATAATCAATTAAACCAAGTAGATATCGTTCTGGTATTCTCTCCTTTCAGCCAGGATCCATCTACATCAGTAATGATATCCCTGGTTCCAAGTCCTCTTTTAAATCTAGCTTGAATTTCAGGGAGGTTCCCTGTCACTATACTGCTGCAGCCGCTTTTGAATGATCTTCAGCAAAATTTTGCTTGCATGTGATATTAATGATATTGTTCAATAATTTCCACATTTGTGGGATCACCTTTCTGGGGAATAAGCATGAATATGGATCTCTTCCAGTTGGTTGGCCAGGTAGTGGTCTTCCAAATTTCTTGGCATAGACGAGTGAGCACTTCCAGTGCTGCGTCTGTTTGTCGAATCATCTCAATTGGTATTCCGTCAATTCCCGAAGCCTTGTTTTTCACCAATGCCTTCAGTGCAGCTTGGACTTCTTACTTCAGTACCATCGGTTCCTGATCATATGCTACCTCCTGAAACGGTTGAAGGTCGACCAATTCTTTTGGTATAGTGACTCTGTGTATTCCTTCCATCTTCTTGTGATGCTTCCTGCATCATTTAATATTTCCCCCGTAGAATCCTATTTGTTCAGAGGTGTCCAGTGGACTATATTTTAAGAAACACCAGTCTTCCAAGGGCAGGACATAAAAATTGAGCACAATAACTCCAAAAACCAAAAAAGCAAACCCCATGCCGGTAAGTCCATTCCAACTCAGGGAGATCCCTAGGACACAGTAGAACTGCCTTATAGGGTTTCCAAGGCTGTAATCTTTGTGAAAGCAGACTGCCGCATCTTTCTCCCACAGAGAAGCTGGCGGGTTCAAACTACCGACCTTTCAGTTAGCAGCCAAGGGCTTAACCACTTGGCAACCAGGCCTCCTTACAGTAACTCCACTGGCCTTTTATTCTGTGATGTTAAAGTAAATGTTCCTCCAGTTATGAATGAGAGAATAGAGCCTCATGCTACAAACACAGAAAGGATAAAGATATATGTCCAAAATAGAAGTAATATAATTGTTCATTAACAACTCTCTGAAATAACATCACAATGCCATAAAATCATTCAGAAAACTTGAACTCATAAAAAGAAGCAGATGAGAAGTACAACAGCAAACACTTTCAATTTTCAGTTTGTTTCAATCGCTGATCTAAAAACTTAAGTGACTTAAGCTTTGCAAAATCCTAAAAGGTAAGTGCTTTTAAAAGTCTACAGATGCAGAGACTGAGGCATACAGAAGGTATATAATTAGCTTGAGGACACCAGCTAGTAAGTAGCAAACCCTGGAAATCTGTCTCCAGAAACCGTGCTCTTGTTTGTGTTATCATCAGATTTCTGAATTTAATAAATTGACTCTAATTTTAGTATTTGTTCTTGGCTATTACATGATTTCATGTATTTTACTGATGTTAAGGCTTAGTTTTTAAGTGTCTTGTATTTTTTCCTGTATATGTATAAAAAAAATTCCAATGTAGTATACTAGAGTTCAATGAGTACCAAAGAACACGCTGAGCACAAGTTTAGCAGGGAGAATAAGTAATATTTGGCTGCTTATATAAATGTTACAGAAAAACAAACCCATGATCTCCTAAGATCTTCTTAACATTGATGAGTTGCTCTGTTTTGACAAAGTGGATTAATCATCCATCATTCTACCTCATGGTATTAAAGGACACCATCAGAATTTGCATCATTGGTCTACAATGCTGAATAGCCAGTTTACTGTGTTTACATTTAGCATTCAACTTTCCAATAGGAGAAAAACAACTCTTATTATTTGAAGATGTTTTTCTCTTCTATGATACACCAAAAAAAGCCACTGAAGCAGTGGTATTTTCAGTCATCATTTTTGTTTTAGAAAGAATAAAATTGTTATCTGAGTGCCTCCACAATGCTTTGGATAACACATAGATTCCTTTTTCTTTTCACTGTTCAGCTTCTTCACAACTGCTGCTGTTCTTTATCCAATAAATCCACTCATTCTTGTCTTTTTTCCTTTTCTCAAATGGTACCAATGACTTTCTGTCTGCTAGTCAAATGTTATTTCCTGTTTCACTCAAGCTGCCTCAGTATTGTTAATTACTCGTTACCTACTCTTAGTTTCTAAGATGAATAATTTTCTACATCTCTCAAAGTTGATCACTGTGTTTCATTCATGACCCCATCCTTGGTTCTCTATTTCTGTCTCTATGTCCAGTGGCTCAAATTGTGTCTGTTGATAATTTCAATGACCATTTGAATGCTGATGACTACAACATGCACTATAAACCTATATCTCTTCTATATAATTTTTTATTGCATTAAACCTTTGTGTTCTAAATAATTGTTGGGTAGATGGCTGCCTTTTCGTGTGCTAGTTCGGCTAAGCGTGTATGGAAGCCAGCTTGGAGAGATAGGAGAGACCGCTGAAATGCCCTCCATTCCCACATCCTTTTTTTCAAATTTACCTTCTACACAGTGTTAGTTTCTAACTACTCTAATGCACATAGTTTTCTTTATCCTCAGATATTCTATTGCTAGTAGTGTTTAATTTTTAGCCATTGAACTTTTGATTTTTATTTTAAATCTGCTAGCTTTCTCTACCCAAAAGTACTATAAATTCATGGGGAGCAGAGATTATATCCTTCACCATTATATCCCCTAGAGTACTCTTCACTGGGCACAGGGTAGGTACTCATTAAATACTCATTGAATTGCTTTTAATCAAATTGGTGGAATCTTCTCCATACTTTGAATTCAACTCAAACATCATTGAATACATATCCTTTTTTAGTAAAGAAAAATTACAAACTAAGACTTTTTAATCTGGTTAGTGGCCTTTAATTTTGCTAACTGCCACTATTAAGTTGCAATATTGATCCAAAGAAAATACTAGCTCTTGGCTGTTTTCTGACTTTTGATTGATGAAATGTTCTTGAGTAACATTAGGTCATGTTCTTTGTCATAATGTGACTTGGTATTTGGCAACTACACCATTAATTAGCAATATTGACGATAACCTCTATTTTACATAGCTCCATATGAGCTGAAGGAGAGAAGGAAATGTTAGTTACTCATTGCCACAAGTCATCTGTCATCAGAATAATAGATAAAATATACTCTTTAAAGATTTTTTGTTGTTGTCATTTTTTTTTGTTTTTGTTTTTCTTCTCCTGAAATCTTTATATGGTTACGTGTGTGTGCCTGCACTCATGGGCATATTGGTAGGATTTTTGATCTTCCATTAACTTTTAATTTATTTTTAATTCCTGCTTGCAATCCATATTTTTGTTGCTCCATTTCTTACCTAAATTTTGGGATCAGAGTCAAACATTCATGTTTCCATACCAAGGTTCCATAAGCAGTCACATTGCCAAACCTGAGTCACTAATTTAGCTTGTTTTTTCCTTTTCTGAAATGTGTTCTAATGAAGCAAACTCAGAAGTCAGTACTTTAGTTCACATCCTAGACAGGAGAAGAAGGTATTTATTTAACGTCTATAATATGTCAAGACAATGTAGTGACCATATCTCATAAATTTAAACATAAGAAATACAGACCCAAGTAACTTAGACCAAAACAATGCATGGCTAGTTACCAAAAAAAAAAACAAACCCGTTGCCGTCAAATCAATTCTGATTCATAGCAACCCAATATCTAATTAGGTGTCAATCTATTTTATAATCATCAATTATTTTCCCTCCTAAGTCCAAGTTCCGCTTATTTCTTTACCACTAACACAGGCATTATAATTTTCCTTCTATACATTTCTGGAATTATAATTGATATTGACACTCTAGAGCACATATTGTGTGTTATAGATTGAATTGTCTCCCAAAAAGATATTATTGAAGTCCTAACCCCTATACCCATGGATATGACCTTGTTTGAGGCCCCCAGAACTGTAAGACAGTAAATTTCTGTTCTTTAAAGCTACTCATTTCTAGTATTTTGTTATGGGATCCCTAGGAAACTAAGACAGAGTTGGGTACCAGAGAGTAGGGTACTGCTCTAACAAACACCAAAAATGTGAAAATGGCTTTGGAATAAGGTAATGCATAGAGACTGGAAGAGTTTTGAGGTGCTTGATAGTAAGGGCCTGATTGCCCTGAAGAGACTGTTGGTAGAATTATGGACATTAGGGTAAATCTCATGAGGGCTCCTAAAGAAATGAGGAGAGCTGTAGAGAAAGCTTCTATTGTCATGCACAGAATGTTGCTAGAAGTATGAACGTTAAATGTGCTTCTGGTGAGGCTTTAAAAGGAAATTATGAATAGATTATTGAACACTAGAGGAAAGATGATCCTTGCCATAAAGTAGAAAAGAACTTGGTTGAATTATATCTGAATATTTTGTATAAAGTAGAACCCGTAAGTGATGAACTTAGATATTTAGCTGAGGAGACTTCTAAGCAAAATCTTGAAAGTGCAGCAAGGTTTCTCCTTGCTGCTTATAGTAAAATGCAGGAGGAAAGGGATAAAGAATAAACTGTGCAAAAAAAACAAAAACACCTAGAATTGAAAATTTGGAAAATTTTGTTGTAAAAATTAAGAAAATGTGCTCTGGAGAAAACAACAAGGGTGTGGTTACCAAACCAAAAACCAAACCCGTTGCTGTTGAGTTGCTTCTGACTCATAGCAACCCTACAGGACAGAGTAGAACTGCCCCACAGAGTTTCCAAGGAGCACCTGGCGGACTTGAACTGCCAACCTTTTGGTTAGCAGCCATAGCACTTTACAATTAGGCCACCAGGAAGACAACTATTTCTACAGAGATTAGGCATATGACTAACGGATCCAATCAACCATCTCAACAGAAACAAGTCACTTAGGCTGAAAGGGATGGTTGTTGTTGTTGTTAGGTACCATTGAGTCAGTTCCAACTCATAATGACCCTATGTACAACAGCAAGATAAGCTGTCCAGTCCTGTGCCATCCTCACAGTCATTGCTATGTTTGAGCCTATTGTTGCAGCCACTGTGTCAATCCATCTCATTGAGGGTCTTCTTTAGAGATGGTACTAAATGAAGAGTACCTGTCTGTCTCCTGGAATTTGTCGAGCAGAAAACAAGCCAACGGAGCTATATGACTCTGAATATTTATTGATTGCCCTTCAAGAAAAGGAAAGGACAATTCTGAGAGCAGTTCAGAGACCAATAGGACTTCCAGCAGGAACAGCAGGGTTGGCACCTGATTCCTCTGTTCCAGGGGGTGGGACCAGTGCCCTGGTGGGCCAGGAGAACAGGGTCACTGACCAAAGATGAGGGAGGTGGGGCAACCGACCCAGTGAGCTGGGAGAATGGGATATTCAGAGCTGAGAAAGTGGGGCCACTAAGGGCTACTGACTCTACAGTATGGGAAGATGAGATCACTGCACAAAGTTGAGGGGGTGGGCCTGATATCCCAGTGGGCCAGAAAGTTGGACTGATACTACGGCCAAAGGAGAGAGACCAACATCCAAGGTCTAGGGCTGCTGCCCTGAATCTGGAGAGATTTGAACATATTATAACACATGTAGTATGTTTTTGAGAGAAAAAAAGCCTGTATATGAAACTGTCTGAAAAATGTAACTTTTCAAGGGTCGTTAGGCAAAAAATAATTAACTGAACAGTCATTATGCAGGTTAAATCTATATGACTATACTATAATCAGAAGAAAGATACAGTAATCCAGGTGAGAGGTGATAGAGCTGAGCTCAAGATGACAGCTGTGGCGATAGTAAGAAATGGCAGGTCATGGATATATTTTTACATTATACCCATCAGGATTTCTGAAGGATTCAAAAAGGAGTATGAGACAAAGAGAGAACTCAAGGACAATACAATTTGTAATCTGAAAAATTGGAAGTATGGAGTCGAAGGTTGGAGGTAGAGCAAATTTGAGAGAGAAGATCAGAACTTACTTCTGATATGTTAAGTTTGAAATATTCATTAGACATCCATTTGGAGACAGAGATTTGAAGAGAGGCCTTGGCTGAAGATATAAATGTGGTAGTTTTAGGGATATAAATGATATTTAAAATTAGGGGATTGAGCCCTGGGGTACTCCACCAGTGAAGTCAGGGAGAAGAGAAGAAACCAAAGAAGAAACAGGAGATTGAGAAAGGTTGACCAAGACATGAGAAAGAAAAGCAGGTTAGTGTGTGGTCCTGGGAGCTAAGAGAGAAAGTACAGGGAGGAAGTACGGTCTCAAATGCTGCTGATAGGTCAAGAAAGATGAGAAATGAGAATTAATGTTTGAATTTGCCAACATGGAGGTCATTGATGACCTTAATAAGGGAAGTTCCTATGAAGATTAATAAGATCTTATTCATTTATCTTCTCAGTAATTTATCCAGAGTAGGTTTGAATTGTTTTACTGGAGTTTAATAAGTTAGCCTAATTAATTAAAATAGAATAAATAAGATTATTGTTTAAAGTAATTGTGATACCCAGATTTACTGCTTTATCACTAATATTTAAAAAGAATTTTTTTCTTTTTCAAATAATTATTGTGCATCTCCTGTGTACATTGTTCACTTTCTAAAGTACAAAGTTAAAGGAGTTACATATTCTACTCTTAAAAACTTTATAACAGAGTTAGATGTTTCATGATGATGGAACAATATAGAGTCAGGCAGAGCTTGGTTCAAATCCCAGCTTTTAACAGTTTCTGTTAAACATTGCCAATATATGAGGGTAAAATACTATTAGTTAATGTGATCTTATTGTCAACATCCTTATCTGGATAAGTGGAAAAAAAACATAGCTTAAAGCAGTTAACACAGTGCCGGCATCTACTAAATGAAAGATGTTAATATTTTAATTTCCTTAAAGCCCTTCTGTCACAAATAGTGATGCACCTCATTCCATTTCTAAGATATGTTTAAAAATAATCAAACTCTATTAAAAATTCTAATTCAGACTTTTCACAAATTCACATTAGCATTTTGACTATTTAACCAAATTAGTGTATTATCAAGATCTAAATAAAGTCCTTTGAATCTCAATATTGTGAGTAGTGTTCTCTTTACTGACTTTTTTTCTAATTGCCTTTTTAACACAAACTAATGTGAAATCATCAATTTACCAAAATATTTTACCTAGTTCTTTCCCATTACTAGTACTTTATAAGTTTAAAGATATTTGTATTTTACACCATTACTATTTAAAAAATGATTTAGTAAAAAAAATTTATAAAAATTATATTTGGGGGGTGGGGCCAAGATGGCGGAGTAGTCAGATGCTTCCGATGGACCCTCTTACAACAAAGACCCGAAGAAACAAGTGACTCAATTATATATGGCAATCTGGGGACCCTGAACATCAAAGGCAGAGTTGAGGAACCGGACTGAGTGGCAGGGGGAGGGAGAGACGGTTCAGAAGCAGCGAGGAGTTGCCAGACCTGAGCCGGTGGGAGCCTGAGCCCTTCAGGCCTGATCAGGTCATGGGTGAGCGGTGAGACAGGCAAGCCGCAGTGCTCGGGAGGCACGTTTTCTGCACAGAGAGAGATCCAGTGCCAGAGAGTCTACATGGCCACCCAGAACCAGTGAGAAGCAGCCCTGAATCGGCAAAAGATAAGAACTTGCATACAGCATACCGTGTGGATCAAAAACACCCCCCTTAGGGAAAAACCTCTCTCCCATTTACAACCCCACTCCCTGCTCTGCACTGGGTCCCTGACCAGCTTCAGCAATTGCTGAGTCCTCTGAGCCGGAAGTAGGATCCATCACATGCCTGGAGCCATTCTCCCTGCCTTGGAGAGTGAACAAATTAACAAACAGTGGAAAAAAATAAAGTGCTGGCTCCCCTAAGCCAGGAACCCAGGGTAGGTACAGCTCTTTTGCCTAAGCACAGGCATAAGGGATCCATGGACTTTGAGTGCCTTTCCCCTACATAGTCTTGTGTGGACCCATTTCAGCAGCATAGGCCCTCATTACCATAGTACAACAGGGTATATACAGGAAGTCTAACTTCAATGGTTTCAACTGTGAAGGGGCAGGTTCTTGACATTTGACACTGCTCTGCCCATTAAGCAGGGTCTTCCCCTACACACATCAGGGGCCTAAGGACTGGTGGCTCCACCCATACCACCTAGCCACCAGCAATAGGGGCCCATGAATAAGAGGTGCCCCCCAGTCCTCACAACCAACAGCATTAGGTGCTCATAGTCCGGCTGCAAAAGCCACCCACCTACGTGGTCTAGGGAACAGGGCACGCCTTTCTCCTGGACACTTGGGGGCAACCATCAGCCCCCTGCCTTGCTCGGCGTGTGTCCCCCTGCTGCAGCCAGATGCCTGTGCCTACACCAACAATCACCCATGCCTGTCTGAGACTGTAAGTGAGAGCCTACACCACACACTTGGTGGCTATCTACCTGGGCACCTGAGCTGAATCCATACAGGAAGAGTAGGCAGACTCCTGAGCTCACATATCTAGTAACAGATCTAACCACCTGGTGACAGGACATTAGAGCTTGAAAGGTGCCAATAATCAAACTAGCTCATATGAGCAGCCTATTTGGGCATATCAAAACAAAA
>NW_004444059.1:7750196-7752421 GCF_000243295.1 Trichechus manatus latirostris | reverse complement strand
GCTCGGAGACGACAGTCAATATCAAATTACATAAAGAGGCAATCCATGATGGCTTCACCAAGTTCCCAAAATAAAGAATCTAGAAATTTTCCAGAGGAGGAAAATTTCTTGGAATTACCAGAGGCAGAATACAAAAGATTAATATACAGAACTCTTCAAGAAATTAGGAAGGAAATGAAGCAAAACAAAGAACACGCAATAGAGGAAACTAAATAGATTAGAGAAGAGCATAATAACAAATTTAACAGGCTGCAAGAATCTGTAGAGAGACAGCAATCAGAAATCCAGAAGATTAACAACAAAATTTCAGAATTAGACAACTTGTTAGAAAGTCACAGGAGCAGAACTGAGGCAATGGAAGTCAGAATTAGTGAGATTGAAGATAAAGCACTTGACACCAATTTATATGAGGAAAAATCAGATAAAAGGATTTTAAAAAATGAAGAAACCCTAAGAATTATATGGGACTCTAGCAAGAGGAATAACCTACAAGTGATTGGAGTACCAGAACAGGGGGGGATAACAGAAAATACAGAGAGAATTGTTGAAGATTTGTTGGCAGAAAACTTCCCTGATATCATGAAAGGTGACAAGATATCCAAGATGCTCATCGAACCCCACATAAGGTAGATCCCAAAAGAAAGTCACCGAGACATATTATAATCAAACTTGCCAAAACCAAAGATAAAGAGAGAGTTTTAAGAGCGACTAGGGATAAACAAAAAGTCATCTACAAAGGAGAGCCAATAAAAATAAGCTCAGACTACTCAGCAGAAACCATGTAGGCAAGAAGGCAATGGGATGACATATATAAAGCCTTGAAGGAAAAAACCTGCCAGCCAAGAATTATATATCCAGCAAAACTGTCTCTCAAATATGATGGCAAAATTAGGGTATTTCCAGTTAGAAGTTTAGGGAATTTACAAAAACCAAACCAAAATTACACGAAATACTAAAGGAAGTCCTAAGATTAGAAAATCAGTAACATCAGATAACAACCCAGACTACAACACAGGACACAGCAACCACATTATCAACCTGGATAGGAACGTCACAAAAATAAATCAAAGCTAAAACACTGGAAATAGGGAAACAGATGTGAATATGTAAAATATGACAACATTAAAACAAAAAAGAGGGACTTAAAAAATGTAGACATAGACTTTGCATATGGAGAGGAAGTCAAGGTGATATAAAGAAATAAAAGACTGGGATAAACTTAGAAAAATGGGATAAATATTAAGGTAAACACAAAGGAAACTAACAATCTACAAGTCAAAATAAAAAACCAGAAAAATATAAAGACTCAGCAAACACAAAATCAACAACAATAAAAAAGATGAAAAAAAAATACATAAAGTAAAATGACTCAGCACAGAAAATTAAGTGGAACAAAGAAACTGTCAACCACACACACAAAAAAAGACATTAAAATGACAGCACTAAACTCATACCTATCAATAATTACGCTGAATGTAAGCGGACTAAATGCACCAATAAAAACACAGAAAGTGGCAGATTGGATTAAAAAAAACAAGACCCATCTATATGCTGCCTTCAAGAGACACATCTTAGACTTAAAGACACAAACAAACTAAAACTCAAAGGATGAAAAAAATATATCATATCAAGCAAACAACACTCAAAAAAGAGCAAGAGTGGCAATATTAATCTCTGACAAAATAGTCTTCAAAGTAAAATCCACCATAAAGGATAAAGAAGGACACTACATAATGATTAAAGGGTTAATACACCAGGAGGACATAACTATAATAAATATTTACACACCCAACAACAGGGCTCCAAAATACATAAACTCTAACAGCACTGAAGGACAGAACATCCAGAAAGAAGCTCAACAAAGACACTAAATGCTACAATCAACCAACTTGATCTCATAGACATACACTGAACACTCCACCCAACAGCAGCCTAGTAAACTTTCTTTTCCGACATGCATGGAACATTCCCCATAATAGACCACATATTAGGCCATAAAGCAAGCCTTAACAAAATCGAAAGCATAGAAATATTACAAAGCATTTTTTCTGACCATAAAGCCATAAAAGTAGAAATCAATAACAGAAAAAGCAAGGGAAAAAAATCAAACACATGGAAACTGAACAACACCTTGCTCAAAAACTACTGGATTATACAAGAAATTAAGGATGGAATAAAGAAATTCATAGACTCAAACAAGAATGAAAACACGTCCTACCAGAACC
>NW_004444059.1:7705626-7749392 GCF_000243295.1 Trichechus manatus latirostris | reverse complement strand
GAAAAGGCATTTGACAAAGTCCAACACCCATTCATGATAAAAACTCTCAACAAAATAGGGATAGAAGGGAAATTCCTCAATATAATTAAGGGTGTTTATACAAAGCCAATAGCCAACATCACCCTAAATGGAGAGAGTTTGAAAGCATTTCCCTTGAGAATGGGAACCAGACAAGGGTGCCCTATATCACTACTCTTATTCAACATTGTGTGGAGGTCCTAGCCAGAGCAATTAGGCTAGAAAAAGAAATAAAGTGCATCCAAATTGGTAAGAAAGAAGTCAAAGTATCTCTATTTGCAGATGATATCTTATACACAGAAAACCCCAAAGAATCCACAAGAAAACTACTGGAACTAATAGAAGATTTCAGCAATGTATTAGGATAAAAGATAAACATATGAAAATCAGTTGGATTACTCTACACCAACAAAGAAAACCTCGAAGAGGAAATCACCAAATCGATACCATTTACAAAAGCCCCCAAGAAGATAAAATATTTAGGAATAAATCTAATCAGAGATGTAAAAGACCTATACAATGAAAACTACCAGACACTACTGCAAGAAACCAAAAGAGACCTGCATAAGTGGAAAAACATACTTTGCTCATGGATAGGAAGACTCAACATTGTGAACATGTCAGTTCTACCCAAAGCAATCTACAGATACAGTGAAAACCCCATCCAAATTCCAAGGGCATTTTTTAATGAGATGGAGAAACAAATCACCAATTTCATGTGGAAAGGGAAGAGGCCTCGGATAAATAAAGCACTACTCAAGAACAAAGTGGAAGGCCTCACACTACCTGATTTTAGAACAGATAATACTGCCACCGTAGTCAAAACAGCCTGGTACTGATACAACAACAGATACACAGACCGATGGAACAGAACTGAGAATCCAGACATAAATTCATCCACCTATTAACAGCTGATATTTGACACAGGCCCAAAGTTCATTAAATGGGGAAAAAGGAGTCTCTCTAACAAATGGTGCTGGCAAAACTGGATATCCATCTGCAAAAAACTGAAACAAGACCCCTACCTCACACCATGCAAAATGGATCAAAGACATATTATAAAATCTAAAACAATAAAGATCATGGAAGAAAAAATTAGGGACAACGCTAGGAGCCCTAATATATGGCATAAACAGAATACAAACCATAAGTAACAATGCACAAACACCAGTAGAGAAACTAGATAACTGGGAGCTCCTAAAAATCAAGCACTTATGTTCATCAAAAGACTTTGCCAAAAGAGTCAAAAAGACAACCTACAGACTGGGAAAAATTTTGGGGCTATGACAAATCCGATCAGGGTCTAATCTCTAAAATCTACAAGATACTACAAAACCTCAACAAAAAAAAGACAAACAACCCAATTAAAAAACGGGGAGAAGATATGAACAGGCACTTTGCCAAAGAAGACATTCAGGTGGCTAACAGACACATGAAGAAATGCTCATGATCATTAGCCATTAGAGAAATGGGAACCAAAACTACAATGAGATACCATCTCACTCCAACAAGGCTAACATTAATCCAAAAAACACAAAATAATAAATGTTGGAGAGGTTGTGGAGAGACTGGAACACTTCTACACTGTTGGTGGGAATGTTAAATGGTACAATCACTTTGGAAATAGATTTGGTGCTTCCTTAAAAAGCTAGAAATAGAAGTACCATACGATACAGCAATTCTGCTCCTTGGCATATAGCCTAGAGAAATTAAAGCCATCACACGAATACATATATGCACACCCATGTTCATTGCAGCATTGTTCTCAATAGCAAAAAGATGGAAACAACCTAGGTGCCCATCAACAGACGAATGGATAAACAAATTATAGTATATTCACACAATGGAATACCATGCAACAGTAAACAACAACGATGAATCCATGAAACATCTTATAACATGGAGGAATCTGGAAGGTATTATGCTGAGTGATTTTAGTCAATCACAAAAGGACAAATATGGTATAAGACCACTATTATAAGAACTCAAGAAAAGGTTTAAACACAGAAGGAAACATTCTTTGATGGTTATGAGGGTGGGGAGGGAGGGAGAGGAGCATTCACTAACTAGGAATTTAGACAAGAATTATCTTAGATGAAGGGAAGGATAGCACGCACTACAGAGGAAATCAGTACAACTGGACTAAATCAAAGCTAAGAAGTTTGCTGAATACAACCAAACACTTCAAGGGACAGAGTAACAGGGGTGGGTGTCTGGGGACCATGGTTTCAGGGGACATCTAGGTCAATTGGTATAACAAAGTTTTTAAAGAAAATGTTCTGCACCCTCCTTTTATGAATTGCATCTCGGGTCTTAAAAGCTAGTGAGCGGCCATCTAAGATGCATCAATTTGTTCCAACCCACCTGGAGTAAAGGAGAATGAATAATACCATGGACACAAGGAATGTATTAGCTCGAGAGAGAAAAGGCCACATAAACCAGAGACTTCATCAGCCTGAGACCAGGAGAACTAGATGGTGCCCAGCTACCACAATGACTGCCCTGACAGGAACACAACAGAGAGTCCCTGACGGAGCATGAGAAAAGTGGGGTGCAGAACTCAAATTCTAGTAAAAAGACCAGACTTAATGGTCTGACTGAGACTGGAGGGACCCCAGAAGACATAGCCCTGGACTCTCTGTTAGCCCAAAACTAAAACCGTTCCTAAGGCCAACTCTTCAAAGATTAGACTGGACTATGGGACATAAAATGATACTCACGAAGAGTGTGCTTCTTAGCTCAAGTAGATACATGAGACTGAATGGGCAGCTCCTGCCCAGAGGTAAGATAAAAAGGATGACAGAGTCAGGAGCTGGCTGAATGGACATGGGAAATCCAGGGTGGAAGGAAGAGTGTGCTGTCACAGTATAAGCAGAGCAACTAGTGTCACAAAACAATGTATGTATAAATTTTTGTATGAGACACTAACTTGAATTGTATACTTTCACTTAAAGCACAATAAAAAAAAAGAAGAACAAAGAAATTTATTCAACCCTATCTTCAAAATGTATGCTGTGGGATGCCTTATGAATGTGAAACTATCTGATTAAAAGTGATTTTGTATTCTTCAGAAACTAAACCAATTTCAATGTGACTCAAGAAAAGTTTGCATATAAAGAATTCTGTAGATAGCAATATTTAAACTTTCACTTTACTGTGAAGATATAAATTTAATTCATATACTTATAAATTAATACCTTTTATTTTAAATGTTAACAGGAAATACGTTTTATTCAATTCAAGGAATATATACGAAGAGAAAGGTGACATGTCAAATTTTGAAGTTGCTGAGATATGATTTGTTTAGAGATGTTTGCTAGGTTGAGCCAAAACATAACTTTAAAATGGAATTTTGATGTGGAGAATATTAATGACTGTCTGTTACAAGATAAGTTATTCCAATAAAATGTAAGAAGCAATAACTCTTTTTAACAAATAAAGTGCTAGGGGGAAAGGGAGAGGAGAATTTACTCTCTAGATAGTTCCAAAAAACCCATTGCAGTCGAGTTGATTCTGCTAAAGTAGAACTGCCCCATAGGGTTTCCAAGGAGCAGCTCGTGGATTCAGACTGCTGACCTTTTGGTTCGCAGCCATAGCTCTTAACCATTGCTTCACCAGGGCTCCCTCTATATAGTAGACATTTGTTATTTTTGGTGATGGGAAAGAAAACACTGAATGAGGGTAAAGTATTCACAGCCTGATGAAAGTAAACAATGTCATTAAGATGTACACAAGAAAAAAGGACCTTCTGGTAATTGCTAGGGCATATATAATTTTGCAACAGCAGTAACAACAACCAAAAAATATATGTGCAAGTGTATGTGTATGTATGTAGGCATGTATATGTATAGGTATGTATATTTGAGTAGGTTTATGTATATGTATACACATGCATGTATGTGTGTGTGCATTTATATTCATATATATAATAAATCATATAGGGGGCACAGTTATGGATACTTCTTTGACATAACCAAACACCTTGTGGTTTTGGTTTTCTGGGTTTGAAGACTTAGGACCATAGTCTCGTGGGACAACTCGGTCAATTGGCATAACATAGTTCATAAAGTTTATGTTCTACATCCTAGTTTGGTGAGTAGTGTTTAGGGTTTTAAAAGATTGAGAACAGCCATCTTATATGGCCAATTTCGACCAACTACTGATCTTCATTTGTCTGCAGCAAAAGAGAAAGAAGGAAACCAAAGACTTAAAGAAGAAACTAGAGGTGGAGCCAACATGGTGTCCTAGACAGACACATCATGCTATCCTTCTGCACCAAAGACTAGAAAAACGAAGTAAAACAGATACAAACATCAATTCTGGAGCCCTAAGCATCAAATGAAGGGCTAAAGAACTAGATCAAACACCAGATGGAAAAGGAACTGAAGGACAACAGAGAACAAGGAGAGATGGAGTAGAATTAAGGGAATTCTTAAAAACCAAAGCAAACTTACAAGTAATATTAAGGGGAGTCCTTCATGTAGAGAACCAACAACATCAGACAACAAGCAGAGCCAAGGATACAGGACAACATTAGCCAGATACAACTCTAGGTAAAGAACTCACAATAATAAGATAAAGCTAAAAGGCTTAAAACAGTGAAACAAGAGACGTTAATCTGTAAATGATGATATCATGGATTGAATCATGTCCCACAAAATTGTGTGTCAACTTGGCTAGGCCATGATTCCCAGGGTTGTGTGACTGTACACCATTTTGTCATCTGATGTGGTTTTCCTATGTGTTGTAAATCCTACCTCTATGATGTTAATGGGGCAGGATTAAAGGCAGTTATGTTAATGAAGGAGGACTCAATCTGCAAGATTAGGTTGTGTCTTAAACCAATCTCTTTTGAGATATAAAAGAGAGAAGCGAACAGAAAGACAGGGGAACCTCCTACCACCAAGAAAGTAGTGCCAGGAGCAGAGGGTGTTCTTTCGGCTCAGGATCCCTGCACAGAGAAGCTCCTAGACCAAGGGAAGATTGATGACAAAGACATTCCTCCAGAGCTGACAGAGAGAGAAAGCCTTCCCCTGGAGCTGGCATCCTGAATTTGGACTTCTAACCTCCTAGACTGTGAGAGAATAAATTTCTCTTTGTTAAAGCCATTCACTTGCGGTATTTCTGTTATAGCAGCACTAGATAACTAAGACAGATGACAACATTGAAACCATAAATTGGGGAATAAATGGTGTAGGTATAGAACTTTCAAATGGAGAGGAAGTCAAGGTGATATCAAACAATAAAAGATTTTTTCAAACTTAGGAAGATAAGGGTAAATTTCAAGGTAACCACAAAGAAAGCTAACAAACCTACTCATCAAAATAAAAAAGAAGAAAAACAGAAAGTCTCAGCATAGACAAAATCTGTCATAATGAAAGAAAAGAAAATCCACAAACAAAAGGAACTAAGCACAGGAAAGTAAGAGGAACAAAGAAAACGTTAATACCATAAAAACGGCGTGACAATATGACAGCATAACCTCATACCTATCAATAATCACACTGAATGTAAATGGCTTAAATGCACCTGTAAAGAGACAGAACGTGGCAGAACGGATAAAAAAAGCACCACCTATCAATCTGCTGTCTACAAGAGAAACACCTTAGACACAAACACATGAATATGTTAAAAATCAAAGGATGGAAAAAATATGTATCAAGCAAATAGTAACCAAAAAAGGGCAGGAGTGGCAATACTGATCTCAGATAAAATAGACTTTAAGGCAAAACCCACCATAAAAGACAAGGAAGGACATTATATAATGATTAAAGGGACAATCTACCAAGGAGCCATAACCTTAATAAACATCTATGCACCCAATGACAGGTCTCCAAAATACATAAAACAAACTCTAACAGCACTGAAAAGGGAAACAGACACATCCACAATAATAGTAGGAAACTTCAACACAACACTGTTGATAAAGGACAGAATATCTAGAGAGAAACTCAACAAAGATACAGGAGATCTAAAGGCCACAATGAAGCAGCTTGACCTCACAGACATATGTAGAACACTCCATCCAACAGCAGCAAAGTATACATTATTTTCCAACACAGAATGTTCTCCAGAAGAGGCCACATCTTAGGCCACAAAGCAACCCTCAACAAAACCCAAAACACTGAGATAATACAAACCATTCTCTCTGATCACAACACCATAAAAGTAGAAATCAATAACACGAAAAGTAAGGAAAAAAATCAAATACATAGAAACTGAATAACACCTTGCTTAAAAACAACTGGGTAATAGAAGAAATGCAAGCAGGAATCAAAAAATTCCTAGAATCAAATGAGAATGAAAACACATCATACCAAAAACTTTGGGACACAGCAAAGGCAGTGCTCAGAGGTCAATACATAGCAATAAACATATACATCAAAAAAGGAGAATGAGTCAAAATCAAAATGTTAGCCCTACAACTTGAACAAATAGAACGAAAACAGCAAAAGAAGCCCACAGCCACCAGAAGAAAGTAAATAATAAAGATCAGAGCAGAAATAAATTAAATAAACATCAGAAAAAACAATAGAATCAACAAGATCAAAAGTTGGTTCTTTGAAAAGATCAACGAAATCAACAAATCATCAGCCAAACTGACAAAAGAAAAACAGGAGGGAAGCAAATAATCCAAAAAAGAAATGAAATGGAGGACATTACAACAGACCCAACTGAAATAAAAATGATCATAACAGTACTATGAAAAACTATACTCCAACAAATTTGAGAACCTAGAGGAAATGGACAAATATTTAGAAACACACTACCTACGAAAACTAAGGAGTTCTGGTGTTGAAGTGGCTAAGAACTCAGGCTGCTAACCAAAAGGTCAGCAGTTTGAATCCACCAGCCACTCCTTGGAAACCCTATGGGACAGTTCTACTCTGTCCAATAGGTTAGCTATGAGTTGAAATCAACTTGATGGCACAAAACAACAACAATCTAAACTAACACAAACTGAGATAGAAAATCTAAACAGACTCATAACAAGAGAAGAGATTAAAGAGGTAAAAAAACAAAACAAAGAACTCCCAACTAAAAGAAAAACAAAAAACCCTGGCCCTGACAGCTTCACTGGAGAATTCTACCAAACATTCAGAGAAGAGTTCACACCAATACTATGCAAACTATTTCAGAGCGTAAAAAGGAAGGGATACTCCCAAATTCATTCTGTGAAGCCAGCATAACCTTGATACAAAGCCAGACAAAAGACACCACAAAAAAGAAAATTACAGACCAATATCTCTCATGAGTATAGATGCAAAAATTCTCAACACAGTTCTAGCCAATAGAATTCTGCATCATATCAAAAGAATAATACACCACAACCAAGTGGGATTCATACTAAGTATGCAAGGATGTTTCAACATTAGAAAATCAATCAAAGCAATCCAGTACATAAATAGAACAAAAGAAAAGAATCACACAATCATCTCAATCGATGCAGAAAAGGCATTTGATAAAGTCCAATACTCATTCTTGATAAAAACTCTCAATAAAATAGGAATAGAAGAGAAATTCCTCAATATAATAAAGGGCATCTATACAAAACCAACAGAGACCTGTTGGTGCAGTAGTTAAGAATTTGGCTGCTAACCAAGAGGCAGGCAGTTCAAATCCACCAGACATTCCTTGGAAACCCCATGGTGCAGTTCTACTCTGTCCTGTAGGGTCACTATGAATCAGAATAAACTTGATGGCAATGAGTTTGGTTTTTTTTATACGAAACCAACAGCCAACATCATTCTCAACAGAGAGAGGCTGAAAGCATTCCCCCTGAGAATGGGGATAAGACAAGTAAGCCCTTTATCACCACTCCTATTGAACATTGTGCTGGAAGTCCTAGCCAGAACAATAACGCAAGAAAAAGAAATAAAGGGCATCCAGATTGGAAAGGAAGAAATAAAACTATCCCTATCACAGATGATGGAAACCCTGGTGGCACAGTGGTTAAGAGCTATGGCTGTTAACCTAAAGGTCAGTGGTTCGAATCCACCAGGTGCTCCTTGGAAACCCTATGGAGCAGTTCTACCCTGTCCTATAGGGTCACTATGAGTCGGAATCAACTTGACGTCAATGGGTTTTTTTGGTATTGCAGATGATATGATCCTATACGTAGACAACCCCAAAGAAAGGGAAATCGCTAACTAGATGGTAGACAAGTTAACTTTGGTGAAAGGAAAGACAACACACATTACTGGGGAAGTCAGCACAACTTGATCAAGGCAAAGTCATACAAGTGTCTTAGATCCATCCAAACACCTTGAGGGACCGATTACTGGGACTGAGGCCTGGGGACAGTGGACTCATGGGACATCTGGTCAATTAGAATAACATAGTTCGTAAAGAAAATGTTCTACGTCCTACTTTGGTGAGTAGCATCCAGGGTTTTGAAAGCTTGCGAGCCACCATCTAAGATACATCTATTTGTCCCATCCAGTCTGGAGCAAAGGAGAATGAAAAAACAAAACAAAAGAAAAACAAAAGACAAAGACACAAGGAAAATGTTTTTCCAGAGGACTAATGGACCGCATGAACCACAACCTCCACCAGCTAGCCCAGAAGAATTAGATTGTGACTGGCTATCTACACCAACTGCTCTGTTGGAGATCACAACAGGTGGTCCTGGAGAGAGCTGGGAAAACATGTAGAACAAAATTCAAATTTACACACACACACAAAAAGACCAGACTTACTGGTCTGACAGGGACTGGGGGAATCCCCGAGACTTTGGACCCCAGACACCCTGCTAACCCAGAACTGAAGCCCCTCCCGAAGTCTCCCTTTTAGCCAAAGACCAGACAGTCCTATAAAACAAACAATAACACATATAAGAAACGTGCTTCTTAGATCAATCAAGTACATGAGACCAAATGGGCAACACTGTCCAAAAGCAAAGATGAGAAGGCAAGAAGGGATAGGAAAACTAATCAAATAGACCCAGAGAACCCAAGGTGGAAAGCGAAAGGGGGACAGTGCTGACACATTGTGGGGATTGCAACCAACGTCACAAAACACTTCATGTATGAATTTTTGAATGAGAATCTAATTTGCACTGTAAGCTTTTACCTAAAACACAATAAAATAAAATTAAAAAAAGAAGAAGCTAGTCTACAGGACTAATAGTCTACTTGAACCATGGCCTCATCTACCCTGAGACCGGAAGAACTAGATGGTGCCTGTTTACCACTATTGACTGTTCTTATCAGGACCACGATAGATGAATCCTGATAAAATGGGAGAAAAATGTGGAACAGAACCTCAGATTCTTAAAAAATCCAGATTTACTGAATCGACTGAGACTAGAGAACTCCCCAAGACTATTGCCCTGTGATATACTTTAAACCTTGAACCAAAACTAGCCCCTGAGGTCACTTTTTAGCTAGGTTACAAATCGGCTCACATAATAAAGAATATTACCCATGAATACTGTGCTCAATTAAAGAAAATCATCTATATGAGACCAAAAGGTCAACATTTACTTTAAAACAAAGATGAAAAGATACAAGGGCAGGGGAACTAGATTAACGGAAACCAAACAACCAGAATGGAAATAATGAGAATATTCATGCATTGTGAAGAATGTAACCAACGTCACTGAACAATTTGTGTAGAAATTGTTGAATGAGTACCTAAACTGTTATGTAAACCTTCACCGAAATCACAGTAAAATATTATTTTTAAAAAAAAAAGAGCAAAGGTCCTGAAAAAAAAAGTAAAGGGCATGAATGTGGTCAGATATAACACACGAAAAAAAGGCAGAATCCATATGTTACAGGGAGAGAGAAAAAAGAAAAAGGTTAGTGCTGAAGTTATTTTGTAAGGCAAAGGAATGTATCTGCAAATAGATACTAATTATATTGATACTTTTTTTATTATCATCAATTACGGAAATTTAAGTGCTATTTACTGGCAACCCAGAGTGTACTACTGATCACTGACTATATCAAAATAATCTACTATTGAGGAAAAGGGGAGTAAGTCTTTACTTCAAAAGGTTCTTTCTTTAAATCTGTTTCAGACAGGGTTGCTAAATTAGGCTCTAAACTCAGCTGAACACTTGAAATTTCAGTACACACAGACAATTAAATTTGTGATGTTTTATGGTTCAATGGACAAAAAGACAACACTATTAAAACGATTCAAGTGGATTATGTTTCTAAATACTAAATAATTTAAATTATATTTACCTAAAAAGCTATAAAAACACATATTTTAATGTAACTATTGCATCAATTTTTCCCTTTGATAAATTTCCAAAATATATTTAGACTTTGAAAAAATCTAAATAAACGTTGATGTTGAAAGTCCATATCCCCAATCTATCAGTAGAACAATACCCATGGAGACTTAGATGCCAAAGTTTATCAGAGAACAGCCTTCAGCATAAGAACTAAAATAGAATTTTTCAGAGAAACAAGAGCTAACTTTCCTTTGACAATTTGCTGGATATATTTAAATAAAGTAGAATTACTAACAGCTAGCAAGGAATGTTGACTTTATGTTTAGCCATATGTACTTTTTGTGATCAGTGATATTTCATTGCATATTATTTTTGATTTTCAAATCGTGTATAATAGCTTAATGTCTAGCCAATTTCTTTGCAACTTTCACAAGACTGCTGCTAACTTTATCAGCAGTTGTTCTAAAGATATATAACTGTCAGGACTCCACCTGGTCTTAAGAGGTAATGCAGGAAGTGTGTGGTCAACAAGGTGTCAATGATAGTGTTTGTCAGATTAATGGAGGGCTGTTAAAATTGGAGGTTGAAAAGACATAAATGGAAGTTAAAGATGAAACACTATGAAAAAGGTAAGAATTCATCCTTCTTGCCGTGCTCTAACCCAGACTGCTTCACTGTCCTTAACCTTTTGCCCCCACTTGCCTACAACACTGAATGTTTGGAGAGCACAACTTGTGCCAAACAAATGGAGGCACCAACACTGAAGGACAGGGTGAAGAACAAGAGGAGGAATATGTTTTATAGACCATAGTGGTAACCGGAATCCTCTCTACTTGAAAGAAGATGGAAAAACTATTTCTCTGCTTAGCCTTTGCTTGTAAATTTCAAATATCTGTAGAGCATCTACCATGTGCCAGACACTGTTCTTGGCAATAGAGTTACAACAGTAGGCATAACCAGACAACAATTCCCACCCTAACGCAGGTTCTTACAGAGCGGTTTAAATTAGGAAAAAGTATAGTTTATGAAACGATTTTTTTAAAAGAGATCAAGATTCTCATAGGCTAGAACACAAATACTTTATTAAGTAGAAAATCATGCCCCCTTTTTACTTCCTTACTTCAGCTGAGTTTCTACAGAGTCTAAGAACAGTTGGTAGGAGCACTGCAGGTGATTTGCTTGTGAATTAGTCACAATGATCCAGCTTATGTTTCCGGGTGAAATTTTGTGTCCCATTGAGTTGACTTAGTTTTTCTATACAGCACTGATATTAGAAAGAACCCTGGATATTTCTGGTCAAACATACCTGATAGAGAGTTTTTAAAGAATGTTATAGTGGGGAAAGAAATTTTAATTGTCCAGTTGCCATTTATGTAGAAATAGTTGCCATTGAGTCAACTCTGACTTATGGCAACTCCATGTATGTCAGAGTAGGACTGTGTTCCATAGGGTTTTAAAGGGCTGATTTTTCAGAAGTAGATCGCATGACCTTTCTTCTCAGACAATGCTGGGTGGACTTGAACCTCCAGCCTTTCAGTTAGCAGCTGAGAGAATTAACTACTTGTACCACCCAGGGGCTTTATGAAACAAAGGGACCCTGAATACTCTAAAATATAATTGATAATATAGTTATTTTGTGTATAATCTCAAATTTGTGAAGACATTTTAGAAGCATAAATGCAATAATTCTGAGGCTGTGATGGTTAATTTTACATGTCAACTTGGCTAGGCTATAGTGCCTACTTGTTTGTCAAACACTAGTCTAGTTGCTGTCTTGAAGTACATCTATTCCTTAGTTGTTGACTATCTCATTATCCAACATTTCCCATTTACAAAATAGTAAAAAATCTACTATCCACCTATTTTGCACGTTAATAACGTACGTCTGGCAGTAACAAACAACCAGGTACAAGGCAAGAGTAACAATGGCTGTGATGGTTAAGGTTATATGTCAGCTTGGCTGGGCCAAGACTCTCAATGATTTGACAGTTATGTAAGGATGTAATTTGGTAGTTACGTAATGATGTAGTCATCCTCCATTTTGTGATCTGATATGGTCATTTCCATTTTCACATAATGCCGATTTTCTCACAATGACCTGGTCTTTGGAAACTAACCGTGTAGATTGAGGAGTGGGTGTAGTTACATGTAATTAAATCAATTGGCCTTAAGAGCAGATTACTTTCCATAACGTGGGTGGGCCTCCATCAGCTGAAGGTCTTAAGATCAAAAAGAAATTTCTCGAGGGTGTGGTCTTCCTCCAGACTATAAATAGATATTTTGGCAGAACTCCTTCCCTCTTTGGTCTCCCCATTACCTGACCTATGCATTTTGGAACACTAGACTGCAGGAATCTCCAGGCAGTTACCTGATCTACAGATTTTGGACTTGCCAGTCGCCACAGTTTTGTGAGCCAATTCCTTAAATTCTCTCTCTTTTTATATCTGTCTGTCTATCTATCTATCAAGCCCTGGTGGCACAAACGATTAAGCGCTCAACTGCTAACTGAAAGGTTGATGGTTTGAATCCACCCAGAGGCTCCATGGGAGAAAGACCTGGCAATCTGCTTCCATAAAGATTACAGCCAGGAAAGCCCTATGGTGCAATTCTACACTGTCACATGCGGTCACCATGAGTCAGAATCAATTCAAAGACACCTAACAACTATCTATCTGTCTATCCACCTATCTATCTATCCACCTATCCACCCACCCATCCATCTACCTACCCACCCACCCATCCATCCATCCATCCATCCATGTATCTATCTATCTATCTGTCTGCCTGTCAGTCTGTCTATCTATCTATCTATCTGTCTATCAATCACTGTTTTTTTCTCTAGAAAAAGCTGACTAAGACACAAAGGCTTTTCAAAACTAAGGAGGGGTGGGGGGCTAAAATGTAAATGTGAAAAAAAGTATTAATCCTAAAATTAGTTTATCAATGTTTTAGAATGTGACCTGGGAAAATTCACTTAAAGGTCTGAGACTCACTTTCTTTATCTGTAAAACAAGGATAATAACACCTGTCCTTACTTCATGGAGTTATTATGAGAGAAGATCAAAGAGACAAAGTATGTGAATATATTTCGTAAACACTAAAGTCCTATTGAAATTGGAAGAATTATTGTTTTTTGTCTAAATATATTATTGAGGAAAATGCAATGAGTACTTTGAACTTATTCATTACAAAAGTCATATATTAAAGGTATTTATTCACTGAACTTTTTTTTCTTGCTAATTTTGTATTTCTAATGACTCCTGTCTAGACAGAAGAAAAAAAAACTAGCAAAACAGGACCAAATTTATGTTTGTCTCTCAGACATATTTATTGATTTTTAACTCCCTTTTCAATTTTGCTTCTAAGAAAACATGTTGAATAGTTTTCTCTGACTTTGGGAGGGCAACTTGTAACTATGTCAAGCAGTAATGGTTATTACGATTCTTTGCACAGATTCTTTGGGATGCTTGCTTAGCTTTGGGGTAAGCCAATCACATGCTGATGGAATGATATTTCAACTTTATTTAAAAAGCCTTATTCTAAGAATTAAACAGTCAAGAATTCCTCCAATACATTTTTTTTCTCCCTTAGTTTTCTTTCTTCGTGTTTATAGCTGGCTCCCTTTTTATACTCCACACGTTACTTTTCCTTCCAGTTAAAGATGTTAGATGATCACTAAAGACCTTCTTTTTATTCTTATAGAGATAACTTTTTAAAAATAAATTATAATTAAACATGTTTCCTGTATAGTATGACAATAATTCGCCACAGAAAGCCATTAAACAAAAGTCCTAATGTAGCTGAGAAGTCTGATTTGAACACTTGAAGAATCTCTGGCAATCTACAATTTAAGCAAATTGTCCATTCTCCTGAAATTTGAATTTAATGAATTCTACTGTAGTGGTTGATATAACGGTGGTTTCAGCATTCGATCGCTCAAAACTTTGTTTTTATTAGCAATTTATTATCTCAGAGAAAGCATAAGATTAACAGGTCAGCTGAGGAAAGTTCTTAAGATTTTACTTTGTTGTCTGCGTTCTGTAACTTTTTTTAAAAAAAAGACAAACCTTTATTTTTCTGTGATTTGAGGCTAATTATAAACAAAATTGTGAGGTAATTAAAGGTAGTCTTCAGTGAAGCCCTAACTCTCATAATGAGTGTCAGTTCCTCCTTGTGGTGTCTTTTTCATTTCTTCCAGAGAATCCTACTCAGTAGGCCAACCTTTCTGGGTTTGAATCCTGACTCTATGCCAACCAGCTGAATAATCTTATCCATCTGTAAAATGGAATTCATAACAATACCTACTCTTACAGTTGTCATAAGAATTAAGTGATTTGATAAATTTAAAACCAAAACCAAAAACAAAAACAAAAACACAAAACAAACCCGTTGCTGTTAAGTCAATTCCAACTCATAGCAACACTATAGGAAAGAATAGAACTGCCCTATAAAGTTTCCAAGGAGCAGCTGGTAGATTCGAACTGCCACACTTTTGGTTAGCAGCCGTAGCTCTTAACCACTGTAGCACATAGAAAAAGCCTAATGTAGTGTCATTAGTATGATAAGTATTAGCGTTACAGCCTTCAAGCCCAGGCAACCAGAATATACCCTTAACTGCATCCGAGCTGGGCCTGCCTTCTCTGTAGCACCCAGTCTCCACTCTCCTGAGCTGCAACTTACCTGCCCTGTTTTACTCTGCCAAAGTGTTGATAAGGCAGTGACCAGCAGGATAAACTGATTGACCTGGGATGATAATGACTGATGGAACACCAATGTGGCAAGAAGCCATCCCAGAGAAACCTGGGTTCAAATCTCAAGTTACCACTTACGTGCTGTATGATTTGGGACCAATTACTTAACCTCTTTCAGCTATGGTTTCTTCCTCTGAAAAATTAAGATAATAGTGGGGATATTGTGAGGAATAAAGGAGCTCTGGTGGCACAGTGGCTAATTGAAAGTTCAGCTGTTAGAACTCACAGCTGCTCCACAGAAGAAAGATGTGGCAGTCTGCTTCCATAAAGATTATAGCCTTGGAAACCCTGTGGGGCAGTTCTACTCTGTCCTATAGAGTCACTATGAATTGGAATTGACTCGACAGCAATGGGTTTGGTTTTTGGCTGTGAGGAATAAATGAGACTATGCCTGGGTTCCTTAATTCAGATCGTAACAGTTGGGATTCCATCACAGAAGCTGAACCACCTTGAGGGAGAGAGCATATTTATTATATAGATTAGACCTCGTGTGAGTGTGGTAACTGGTTAAGCAGTCTAAATGTGTTACTCCACGTCTGGAGCTGTGCCTAAAGGCAGCAGGGCTAGCAGCCAGTAAGGGAAGATGGAGATGAAGTGGGGAAAGCAGGGAAAAACTGGAGTCCATGAAGACGAGCTGGAATCTATGAGGACATACGGACTCTGCTTCTGTTTTTCATTGAAACTGCCCCATCTCTCACTGCTTCTAAGCCTCCACCATTGATGATTCTAGTGAACTGCAGAAATGCTGACACTTTGCCTTGAGCTGTATGTAAACTGGCCTAGAATTTGGAGAAGCTGAAGGAAGAGATGCAGCAGGGGCTGCAGGAGCTACAGACTTGGCTGCTGGGCCATGCCTCCAGGGTGAGCCTGGCAATCGAGGATACCATGAGTGAGCTGCAACAGCACCTGGCCCTACGCCGACCATCCGAGCAATATATGGCTGATGCTTCATTTCTACCTTCCAAATCTTGCATAAATTATGCTCATTGCCTATCTAATCCAAAACAATGCAGGGAAGGAAATTCTCAAAACGGGTCCAGCTGAAGTAATTTGACACAGTACAAAGCCACTATGCAAGTGTAATGATGTCAAAACCTTATACACTCTTAGATGTGCAATAAATTAGAGTTCCTTCATGTTCTACAACAGACGTCTTTCTGCTTTCAAGCCCCCATCCTACCCTGGGGAAGGAGGGAGGACATAAGCTTATCAACTAAAAGGATCTGCTTATTAACTAACATGTTGAAAATGTCTTTTTTGGCAGTAGGAGATAAAAGCAGCCTCTTTCAAATAAATGCTTAGTGTCTAAGAGTTTCTTCAACAACTCACCCCACTCAGAACTGTTTCCTCCACCCCTTTTTCTAGCTAAGATGGCATCTGCGTATGGGTTGAGTTTATAAAATCATGTGACAGTTAATTAGTGTGTAGACCTCGGATCCATAGGTCCTTGCCCACTGGGTGCCCTACCAGTAGCTACCACTGAAGCCTGAGTCTGTGATAATTTGTAGTCTAATTTTAACATAGTAAGAGTGTGGTATTGGAGCCCTGGTGGCACAGTGGTTAAGTGTTCAGCTGCTAACCAAAAGACCAGCAGTCCAAATCCACCAGCTGCTCCTTGGAAACCCTATGGGGAAATTTTACTCCGTCCTATAGTGTCCCTATGAGTCGTAATCAACTGGAGGACAGCATGCTTTTTAGTTTGGAAGGGCATGGTAGGATGACCAACCCATCTTGGTTTTCCCAAAGTTGTCACAGTTTAAAAACCGAAAATCCTGAGGCAGGGCCAAGATGGCAGAGCAGTCAGACATTTCTTGTGGTCCCTCTTACAACACAGACCTGAAAAAACAAGTGAATTAATTATATAGGACAATCTAGGGGCACTGAACATCAAAGACAAAGTTGAGGAGTCAGACTGAGTGGCGGGGGGAGAGAGAGACAGTTCAAAAGCAGTGAGGATTTGCCAGACCTGACCTGGCCGGCACCCTGCAGGCTGGATTGGCCGGCGCGCACAGGCTGAGGCAAGCAGTAGTGTTTGGGACACGTTTTCCACATCAGAAGAAACTGAGTGGCGGACAGTCTGCTCACGCCTCCAGAACTAGGGAGAAGCAGCCCTCAATCAGCAAAAGTTAAGTACAAGCATCTAACCCACCAAGCGGATCAAAAAAACCTTTCCCCACTCTGGGAAGTACCTCTCTCCCATTTACCTGCCCCCCACCCCACTATGCTTGGTCCCTGTCTGCCTTCAGTGATTGCTAGCCCCTGGGCCTGGAGAATGGCTCAGGGCATGTGACAGGTCCTACTTCCCCATCACACGCCCCGAGTCATTCTCCCAGTTTTGAAAAGCGAACAAATTAACAAACAGGAAAAAATAATCTGCCAGCTCCCCTAAGCCGGGAACTCAGGGCAGGCACAGCTCCTTTGCCTAGGCACAAGCATAAGGGGTCCACGGACTTTGAATTCCTTTCATCTCTGCCTAGATCTGTGTGGGCCGATTTCAACAGTGTAGGCCCTCATTAGCACAGGGTATACCTGAAGCCTATTTTCAACTGCAACAGCTAAGCGGGAGTGGCAGATTCATGACATTTGACACCACCCTGCCCATTAAGCAGGGTCCTCATCTACCCTCATAAGGGGCCTAAGGACTGGTGGCTCCACCCACTCAACCTAGCCACCCAAGACAGGGGTTCGAGAATAAGTGGTGCCTCCCAGTCCTTACAGCCAACAGCACTGGGTGCCCACTGCCTGCAAAACCCACCCACCTACGTGCTCTACAGAACAGGGACACATCTTCCACCCGGGCACTCAGGGGCAGCTGTCAGCCCCCTGCCTTGCTCAGCACATGACCCCCTACTGCAGCCAGATACCTGTGCCTACTCCAATCACCCCTGCCCGTCTAGGACTGTAGGTGAGAGCTTGCACCACACACTTGGTAACCAGTGGCCTGGACACCTGAGCTGAATTCACAAAAGAAAAGTAAATGGACTCCTTGGCTCACTACCTAGTAACAACTCTAACCACCTGGTGACAGGATCTGAGAGCTTCAAAGATGCCAATAATCAAAGTAGCTCACGTGACCAGCCTATTTGGGCATATCAAAATGAAACAAAACAAAAAGCTAGGACACAGTAAGCAGACATAAAATAAAATAAATAAATATAATAACTTATTGATGGCTTAGAGACAACAGTCAATATCAAATCACAGAAAGAGGCAGAGCATGAAGGCTTCAGCAAGTGACCAAAACAAAGAACTAAGAAATCTCTCAGAGGAATACAACTTCTTGGAACTGCCAGAGGTAGAATTCAAAAGATTAATATACAGCTCTCTTGAAGAGATCAGGAAGGAGATCATGCAAAATGCAGACCAAACCAAGGAACACACAGACAAAGCAACAGAGAAACTTAAGCAGGTTATACAAGAGCATAATGACAAATTTAGCAGGCTGCAAGAGTCCATAGAGAGACAGCAAACAGAAATCCAAAAGATAAATAATAAAATTTTAGAACTAGACAATAGAAAGTCATAGGAGCAGAATTGAGGCAATGAAAGTCAGAATTAGTGAGATTGAAGATAAAGCACTTGAAAGCAACTTATCTGAGGAGAAATCAGATAAAAGCATTAAAAAAAAAAATGAAGAAACTCTAAGAATTATGTGGGCCTCTATCAAGAGGAATAACCCAGTGATTGGAGTACCAGAACAGGTGGAGATAACAGAAAATATGAGAGAATTGTTGAAGATTTCCTGGCAGAAAACTTCCCTGATATCATGAAAGATGACAGGATATCTATCCAAGAAGCTCATCGAACCCCACACAGGGTAAGTCCCAAAAGAAAGTCACCATGACATATTATAATCAAACTTGCCAAAACCAAAGATAAAGAGAGAATTTTAAGAGTGGCTAGGGATAAACAAAAAGTCATCTACAAAGGAGAGTCAATAAGACTAAACTCTGACTCCTCATCATAAACCATGCAGGCAAGAAGGCAATGGGATGATATATGTAAAGACTTTAAGGAAGAAAAATCTACAGCCAAGACTTATACATCCAGCAAAGCTGTTTCTCAAACATGGTAGCAAAATTAGGGCATTTCTAGATAAACAGATGTTTAGGGAATTTGTAAAAACTAAACCAAAATTACAAGAAATATTAAAGGGAGTCCTCTGGTTAGAAAATCAATAACATAAGATAACAACCTAAGACTAGAACACAGACAGAGCAACCAGATATTAACCCAGTTAGGGAAGTCACAAAAATAAATCAAAGCTAAAACACTGAAAACAGGGAAACAGAGACATCAGTATGTAAAAGATGATGACATTAAAACAAAAAAGAGGGACTAAATAAAGTAGTCATAGAACTTTCATGTGGAAAGGAAGTCAAGGTGATATTAAGAAATAAAAGATTGGTTTAAACTTAGAAAAATAGAGGTAAATATTAAGGCAACTACAAAGGAAACTAACAATCCTACACCTCAAAATAAAAAACAAGAAAAACATAAAGACTCAACAAATACAAAATCAACAACAATGAAAAAGATGAAAAGAAAATAAAGAAAAGTGACTCAGCACAGAAATGTAAGCGGAACAAAGAAACTGTCAACAACACACAAAAAAAGACATCAAAATGACAGCACTAAACTCATACCTATCAATAATTATGCTGACTGTAAATGGACTAAATGCATCAATAAAGAGACAGAGAATGAGAGAATGGATAAAAAAACATGATCCGTATATAGGCTGCCTACAAGAGACACACCGTAGACTCAAAAACACAAACAAACTAAAACTCAAAGGATGGAAGAAAATATATCAAGCAAACAAAAATCAAAAAAGAGCAGAAGTGGCAATATTAATCTCTGACAAAATAGACTTTAAAGCAAAATCCACCACAAAGGATAAGGAAGGACACTATATAATGATTAAAGGTTCAGTACACCAGGAGGACATAACCATAATAGATACTTATGCACCCAATGACAGGGCCCAAAAATACATAAAACAAACTCTAACAGCGTTGAAAAGAGAAATAGACAGCTCCACGATAATAGTAGGAGATTTTAACACACCACTTTCGGTGAAGGACAGAACATTCAGAAAGAAACTCAATAAAGACACGTAAGATCTAAATGCCACAGTCCACCAACTTGATCTCATAGACATATACAAAACACTCCACCCAACAGCAGCTAAGTATACTTTCTTTTCCAACGCACATGGAATGTTCTCTAGAATAGACCACATATTCAGCGATAAAGCAAGCCTTAACAGAATCCAAAGCATTGAAACATTACAAAGCATCTTTTCTGACCGTAAAGCCATAAAAGCAGAAATCACTAACAGAAAAAGCAAGGGAAAAAAATCAAACAGATGGAAACTGAACAATACCTTGCCCCAAAACTACTGGGTTATAGAAGAAATTAAGGATGGAATAAAGAAATTCACCGAATCCAATGAGAATGAAAACATCTCCTACCAGAACCTTTGGGACACAACAAAAGCAGTGCTCAGAGGTCAATCTATAGCAATAAATGCACACATCCCCAAAGAAGAAAGGGCCAAAATCAAAACATTAACCTTAACACTCAAATAGAAAGAGAGCAGCAAAAGAAGCGCACGGGCACCAGAAGAAAGCAAAAACTAAACATTAGAGCAGAAATAAGTGAAATAGAGAACAGAAAAACAATTGAAAGCTGGTTCCTTGAAAAGATCAACAAAATCAATAAACCCCTGGTCTAACTGACAAAAGAAAAACAGGACAGGAAACAAATAACCCAAATAAGAAATGAGATGGGCGATATCACAACAGACCCAACTGAAATTAAAAGAATCATAAAAGAATACTATGAAAAAGTGTATTCCAACAAATTTGAAATCCTAGAGGAAATGGACAAATTTCTAGAAATACATTACCTACCTGAACTAACAGAGGTAGAACAGCGACATAAACCTATAACAAAAGAAGAGATTGAAAAGATAATTTAGAAACTCTTAACAAAAAAAGCCCTAGCCCTGATGGCTTCAGTGGAGAATTCTACCAGACTTTCAGAGGAGTTAACACTACTACTATTAAAGGTATTCCAGAGCATAGAATAGGACAGAATACTCCCAAACTCATTCTATGAAGCTAGGATAACTCTGATACCAAAGCCAGGTAAAGACACCACAAAAAAAGAAAATTACAGGCCAATATCCCTCATGAACATAGATATAAAAATCCTCAACAAAATTCTAGCCAATAGAATTCAATAACATATCAAAAAAATAATCCACCATGACCAAACGGGATTCATACTAGGTATGCAGGGATGGTTCAACATTAGAAAACCAATCAATGTAATCCATCACATAAATTAAACAAAAGATAAGAACCACATGATCTTATCAATAGATGAAAAAAAGGCACTTGACAAAGTCCAACACCCATTCATGATAAAAACTAGCAGCAAAATATGAATAGAAGGGAAATACCTCAATATAATGAAGGGTATTTATACAAAGCCAACAGCCAACATCACCCTAAATGGAGAGAGTCTGAAAGCATTCCCCTTGAGAAACCAGAACCCTTTATTACCACTCTTATTCAACATTGTGCTGGAGGTCCTAGCCAGAGCAATTAGGCTAGAAAAAGAAATGAAGGGCATCCAAATTGGTAAGGAAGAAGTAAAAGTATCTCTGTTTGCAGATAATATGATATTGTACACAGAAAACCCCGAAGAATCCACAAGAAAACTACTGGAGCTAATAGAAAATTTCAACAGAGTGTCAGGATACAAGATAAACATACAAAAATCAGTTGGATTCCTCTATACCAACAAAGAGAACTTCAAAGAGGAAATCACCAAATCAATATCATTTCCAATAGCCCCCAAGAAGATAAAATACTTAGGAATAAATCTAACCAGAGATGTAAAAGACCTATAAAAAGAAAACTACAAGATGCTACTGCAAGAAACCTAAATAGACCAACATAGGTGGAAAAACATACCTTGTTCATGGATAGGAAGACTCAACATTGTGAAAATGTCTACTCTACCCAAAGAGATCTACAGATACAATGCAATCCCAATCCAAATTCCAATGGCTTTTTGTAATGAGATGGAGAAATAAATCACCAACTTCATTTGGAAAGGGAGGAGGCCCTGGACAAGTAAAGCATTATTCAAGAAGAAGAACAAAGTGGGAGGCCTCACACTAGCTGATTTTAGAACCTATTATATCGCCATGGAAGACACAACAGCCTGATACTGGTATACCAATAGATACATAGACCAATGGAACAGAATTGAGAATCCAGATATAAATTCATCTATGAGCAGCTGGTATTTGACAAAGGCCTGAAGTCTGTTACTTGGGGAAAAGACAGTCTCTTTAACAAATGGTGCTGGCAGAACTGGATATCCATCTGCAAAAACCTGAAACAAGATCCATACCTCACACCATGCACAAACACTAACTCAGAATGGATCAAAGACCTGAATATAAAATCAAAAAAGATAAAGATCATGGAAGAAAAAATAGGGAGAATGCTAGGAGCCCTAATACATGGCATAAACAGAATACATATCATAAGTAACAATGCACAAACACCAGAAGAAAAATTAGATAACTGAGAGCTCCTAAAAATCAAACACTTATGCTGATCAAAAAACTTCACCAAAAGAATAAAAAGACACCCTACAGACTAGGAAATAAAATTTGGCTACAACGTATTCTATCAGGGTCTAATCTCTAAAATCTACGAGATACTGCAAATCTTCAACAACAAAAAGCAAATAACCCTATTAAAAAATGAGCAAAATCTATGAACAGACACTCACCAAAGAAGACATTCAGGCAGCTAACAGACACATGAGGGAATGCTCATGATCATTAGCCATTAGAGAAATGTAAATCAAAACTACAACGAGATACCATCTTACCCCAACAAGGCTGGCATTAATCCAAAAAACACAGAATAATAAATGTTGGAGAGGTTGTGGAGAGACTGGAACACTTATACACTGCTGGTGGGAATGTAAAATGGTACAACCACTTTGGAAATAGATTTGGCATTTCCTTAAAAATCTAGAAATAGAAGTACCATATGATCCAGCAATCCCACTCCTTCCTTGGAAAATATTCTAGAGAAATAAGAGCCTTCACACGAATAGATATATGCACACCCATGTTCATTGCAGTACTGTTCACAATAGCAAAAAGATGGAAACAACCTAGGTGTCCATCAACAGATGAAAGGATAAACAAATTATGGTATATTCCTACAATGGAATACTATGCAACGATAAAAAACAATGATGAATCCATGAAACATCTCACAACATGGATGAATCTGGAAGGCATTATGCTGAGTGAAATTAGCCAGTCGCAAAAGGACAAATATTGTACGAGACCACTATAAGAACTCAAGAAAAGGTTTAAACACAGAAGCAAACATTCTTTGATGGTTTTGAGGGTGGGGAGCGAGGGAGAGGAGAATTCACTAACTAGATAGTAGACAAGAATTATCTTAGGTGAAGGGAATGACAGCATACAATACAGGAGAAGTCTGCACAACTGAACTAAACCAAAAGCTAAGAAGTTTCCTGAACACAATCAAACACTTCGAGGGACAGAGTAGCAGGGGCGTGGGTCTGGGGACCATGGTTTTGGGACATCTAGGTCAATTGGCATAACAAAGTTTATTAAGAAAATGTTCTGCATCCCACTTTGGTGAATGGCGTCTGGGATCTTAAAAGCTTTCGAGAGGCCATCTAAGATACATCCATTGGTCCCAACCCACCTGGAGCAAAGGAGAATGAAGAACTCCAAAGACACAAGGAAAATATTAGCCCAAGAGACAAAAGGGCCACATAAATGAGAGACTCCATCAGCCTGAGACAAGAAGAACTAGATGCCTGGCTACTACCAATGACCGCCCTGACAGAGAACACAACAGAGAGTCTTGACACAGCAGGAGAAAAGTAGGGTGCAGAACTCAAATTCACGTAAAAAGACCAGACTTAATGGTCTGATTGACACGAGAGGAACCTGGTCCAGGTGAGTCCCAGCCCACACATGCACCAATCATCAGGTGCCTTAGAAACTTCTCTGTATTAAAGAAGGCATACGTACTTGCAGGACGAAGTGCAGCAATGAGAAGAGTACAGAGAAAAAGAAAGTTCTCTTCCCTCCCTGCCCCGGCTGCTGGCCCCTTTTGAAGCCACTCCCAATAAAATAATTTATAAATTGGAAACTTCAGAGATGTGCTTTACATGCTGTTCTTCCTGTGGTGTGTTAGTTGACATGCATTTCTGTGTGGCAGCCCCAGTGCCAACTCCAGGCATGTACATGATGGACTCAGTGTTGCATTATCCACGTCTGTGAGTAGCAGTGACTGTGATAACCCAAAGCAACACATAATCTTAAGCCAGTTCTGTGTTATTTGGTTTTACACATTTGCATTTGCTGCCAAGTTACCCCTTCTTTCCCAGTTTCTGTGCCAGATAATGAAACCAGGTTATTTTCAGAAGTCTTGGCTCAGGGTTAACTCTTAGAGTATGTGCGAGAAGACCCATTCTCTTCCCTGCCAATTTCCCTTATTCCCTCTAACTCTCCCACCAAAAAATCCTCCAGTGTCTGCCTCGGATCTAGAAAGCTTGGAAAGGTATCATCACAGCCCAGAGGGAGGTTCTGTGTGTCTGTGTTCTGCCTTTCCCTCTCAGCTTCTCTTAATGTTTTATATATACTTTTAGTTAGGTTATACTACCTCATAGTAGAAAAAAATAACTAAGAGAAATATTATTCATATTATCTTTGTGCACCAGTAAAAGTATGCACACGTGAATATACTCAGCCTGTTTATTATTCAGAAGTTCTCTCTATGAAAAATTGAAAAACTGATAAATAGTTAACTATCTTGTTACAGCAAATGTTCAGCAGATTTAGTAAAAGACAAAGGTAGAAAGGCAATTTACTTTTCTTGCTTATGCTTTGTATATCAATTAAATCAATCAATTTAATATCTAAATGCCTCTGTAGTTGTTATAAGGATCTACTATAAGTAGATATAATTAAAGCAGTCATTTTCAGAAAATGCACTTTAATGATACTCAGGTATGCAAACTGAATTAGATCTACTATGAAAAGTTTAAAAGAGAAACTGTTGAAAGGATATGAATGAAATAAGGCCTGCCTGTAATTTTTCTTTTCTTTTCCTTCCCTTCTTTCATTTCTTCTGTCTTTCTCTCTCTTTTTTCTTTCGTTCTTATTGGGCCTTAGCAACAGGGAATTGAGTTAATCATAATCGTCAGTTCATGGCACACCATTATCATTAGTCTGTGCAAGGCACTTTCTTGCTTTATTTTGTTTTTTGCTTTTATTCTCACTCCTCTCTCCCATTTCTCTTATTCCATAGTCACCTACTCTAATGCATTTAATATGTGTCCTTGGATATATGTATCCTTTAAAAATGTCCATTGTTATTTTGTTAATGTTCCTGTTTTTAATTTACAAAAATGGTATTCTGCTATAGATATGCTTCGTGTTATTTTTCACTTAACATTGTGGTTTAGACTCAGCTGTGTACTACTGTATGTGTTTGTAGGTCATTGCTGCTGACCACTGCACAGCCCGTAGGCTATTTCTACTACACTTTTTCAACTCTTCTCTTAGAGACGAACACCTAGGCTGCCCAAATTTTCCTGATTCCCAGACAAAGCTGCCACAAACCATATCTTCCTCCATCACCTGTGGAAGAGACTTCCAGGAGAGTGTTGCCAGGTCACAGGGGTGCACGTTCTTGATGTCATTAAGTGCTGCCAGATTGTTCTCCAGATTTGTTGGCTTATATTTCTAGATGTTTTGGCAGGATTAATGCTAGGCTGAAAATTTGGTTTTGTGTCAATATTCAGGGACAGGTTGAATTATTCTATAAATTACTTCTAGACATTCATACTCTCTCAATCACAAATTAACCTTGTTAATTGGTTAATGAATAGTATTCTCTTATTGCTTCCTTATTTAGCATATAAGAAGTAATTTCATAACTGAAAAAAGTCAAAAAGAAATCTAACGTGTAAGCTACTTTTTACATGCAACTCTCTTTTAGATTATTTTTGAGAAATGGTGCATACGATGAGTATTTAGTTTTATGCATATTTATTGATGTGGGTCAGAGTTTAAGGAAATATTTTGAATGAAATTATATTCCATATCATTCGAATAAGCGATTAAGGATTGTATAATATGATTAATAGAATAACCAACAATTTTATGATTACTATGTACATTTTAAAATGCCCTAAAAAAGAAATAATGAGAGATTCCATTTATTAAATATTTCTTATGTGCCAGGGAATTAAGCACTATTTTATTATTCTTCACACAATTCCTGTGTACTAGTCATTATTCAAAGGAGCCCTGGTGGTGCAATGGTTAAGCACTCGGCAGTTAACAACAACCGTCATTTTTCAGGAGTCCCTGGGTGGTGCAAATGGTTAAGGGCTGGACTATTAACTGAAAGGTTGGCCTTTCCAACCTACCCAGAGGCACCTCAGAAGACAGGCTTGGTGATCTGTTTCCAAAAGGCCACAGCCTTGAAAACCCTATGGAGCAGTTCTACTCTGTACACATGGGGTTGCCATGAGTTGGAAACAACTTGACAGCAACAAGGAGTCATTACTCTGTTCATTTAATAAGTAAAGAAATTAAAATTCTAAAAAGTTAATTCATTTCTCTCAAGATTGCACAGCCAGTATATAGTGAAGCTAGAATTAAGTTCATGGACTACATTAACTACAAAGCCTGATCTTTTACCATGGTCTTCAAAAAAGATGGTATAGTATATATCCTAAAAGATAGTATTGCTTAGTGGTTAACAGCAGAAATCTCTGAAGCCGGATGTCTGAATATGAACCCCAGTTATGCCACTTAATAATTCTGAAACCTTGAGTAAGTCACTCAAACTCTCTATGCCTTAGTTTCCTTGTCTGTAAAACAAATAAGATTATTGATATTAATACCTACCTCCTAGAGTTGTTTTAACTTTTAAATGTCTAAAATACATTTAAAGCTTAGGATAGTTTCGAGGACATAGTAGCAGTCAATTAATGACTATATATTCTCTTTCCAAAGAGAACTGCACTCTTCTTCCTCAAAGCCCTGTTCACCGAGGGGAAGATGACCTCATTCTCAGCTCCAGGTGTAGGGCCTGGTTGGTCTCAGTCAGTCAGCATAATTCTATGCCCCTTGTTGGTAACTGGTTCTGCAATTATGACCAGTGAGACTCCAGTTTTCATTGGGGGTTTCTGGAGAAGCTTTTTGCTTATTTTTCTGTGGAGTACTAACTCTCTGCCCACTGGACATGTATGGGAAAGAAAAAACCCTGATAGTTATTAGCACCCATTCTTCAGCCATAAGGAAAATTAGCCTTAGAAGCCAGCCAGGGCTATAGAGCAATAAAAGGGAAGGAACCTGGGTCACTGAAGTCCTCTTTGAGCCATTGGATGATCCAAAAATGAAGGCTGCTCTATCTCCAGACTCCAATCTATTCCTTAGGCCAGTGTGAGTTGAATTTTTCTAACAGTCAGTTGCTGAGCAAAAGTTGTTCCCTTAATAATAATCGACACAAGGCCAATCCCCAAATGGTGAAGATAATGCACTTCCCTGATTTCCCACTTCTCCATCTCTGACACCAGCCACCCATGTGGTGTTTTCTCTCTCTTTGACCCTAACCACCCAGAGTTAGGTCTTTACAAAACAACCACATGGAGAGCCCTCTTCTGTCCACCAATAATCCAAAGCCAGGTCTTTCACAATTAAGGACTCTGTCCTTATTATTAACTGCCAAATAGGCAGATGCCAGGCCCTGTTGGCCCTCATTGCCCTTGGTGTGTTCAATAATTCACTAGAATCACTCACACACACACACACAAAATACACAAAGAGATGCAAAGGCAAGGTCTGGGAAGAATTTTTGGCATGGAGATTCACGTCCCCAGATATGTGCTGGTCCTCCCATGTGCATCATCAATCCATACGGGATGCTCCAAGGGTCTGGAATCCTTTATAATGGTTATTGAGGCCTTAATTTATATACATGACCAGGACCTTCCTACATAGTCAATAACTAATTGAATCACTGAATATGCATGACTGATTCCATAGTCCCCTCCCTTTTTCCTGAACTTGGTTCACCAAGAGTGGTCCTTGGCTCCCATCTCATTTGTTCACGTTTAAGTCGGGGCAACCAACATAGCAACAACAAAGTGTTGCCTGGCTGTTTTAGAAAAACAAAGACACCTTAGATTGCTGGAGCATTAAGGGCTATTTTCAGAAACCAGATACAAAAGGCCAAATGAGTTCTTTGCCCACAGACTGTAAACAGACTACAATAAAGGCCATCCCTTTTCTTGGGTCTGAGATTTTAGTGATTAGTAGAATGCACTACTCCAACTTAAAAGGGGAGTTCGGTTGCCAGAGGAAAGCCAGGTTAAGTTGCAATGATAAAGATGAAGAGAGTTTTCCTAGGAAAGCTGGAAAATGAGGAAGATTCTTAGAAATACAAGAAGCATTATAGAGAAGCGAATTGTGAAAGAAGATGAAAATAGGGTTATAAAGATAAGTAAGTTTGATTTAAAAAATTTTGTTTTAAAAAAAAAACTTAGAGTTGTCTTTGCATTAGAAAGAGTTGGGGGAGGACAATTAATCCAAAGAGTTTGTAATTTGAAAAGTGATTATGAATCTGATTGGTGTAAGGATCATGGAGTTAGTTATCTTGTGGGTAAGAAGTACATGAAAGGAATTAATCAACCTCTCCATTCCAATCAGAAATTTGGTGTGCAGTTGTGGAATGACTCTGCAAACAAATACTTTAATCATAACCTTGACTGTGAACCAAAATTGAATATAATTTAAACTGTCATATTTATTTAACATTAAACAAACATTTACTGAATACTACATTGTTTATACAAAGAGGCCTAAAAACTAGATTTCCATAAAAAGGTACAATGTTAGCACAGAAGCTACCAAATAAAGACAAATGACATCATAAAACTGGTGAATGAGATCTGCAACATATATGAAAGATTGTTCTGGAAGCGTCAATATCTAGATGGAAAAATCCAGAAGCAGGGAAGTGGTTTCCAATCTCAAGTTCAAAGTAGTATTGAAATGCACATTCTTCTCCTGACATACATAGAAAGGAATACAAATCTGTGTAATGGATGTGGTGGTACTCACAAAACAAAGACTTTTATTTCTTCTTTCCTCAATACAAGGCAGTGATAATTGAGATCCTGTTTTTTTAAGATCCCTTTAGAAAGATCAATGCATGCATTTCTTTCCTCAATTATCAAAGATAAGTGAATAAACAGAATTTAGCAATGTTATACAGGCTGATAAAACATTAGTATTCTTAATATATAAGGAACTCTTCAATATCAGTTACAGAAAGACAAACATTTTGATGGAAAAATGGATAAAGGACCAGAAGAATAAATCCCATGAAGAAATACCTATGGTCAATACACATTTAAAATATTCAATTCCCTATACTACCCAAAGCAATCTATAGATTCAATGCGATCTCAGTTAAAATTCCAACAGCCTTCTTTACAGAAATAGAAAAACCAATTCTCAACTTTATATGGAATGGCAAGAGGCCCCAAATAGCTAAAGCAACGTTGAAAGAGAAGGGCAAAGTAGAAAGGCTCATGCTTTCTGATTTTAAAACTTACTATTCAGCTAAATAACCAAAACAGCCTGGTACTGGTATAACAACAGACAAACAGACTAATGGAATAGAAATGAGAGTTCAGAAATGAACCCACGCATCTATGGTCAACTGATTTTTGACACGGGTGCCAAGCCCATTAGATGGAGAAAAAGAGTCTTTCCAATAAATGGTGCTGGGAAAATTGGATTTCCATATGCAGAAAAATGAAACAGGATCCACACCTCACACCCTACACAAAAACAAATTCAAAATGGATTAAGGACCGAAATGTGCAAACTAAAACCCTAAAATTCTTAGAAGAATAAGCAGGGGCAATGCTGTCAGGCCTAGTTTTCAACAACAGATTATCTAATATAATAACAAAAGCAGAAACATCAAAAGACCAAGTAAATAAATGGGACCTCATAAAAATTAAAGACTTTTGTTCATCAAAAGACTTTACCAAAAAAGTGAAAAGATAAGCTACCGACTGGGAGAATATGTTTGGACACCATATATTGGACAAGAATCTAATAAACAAAATATATGTAAAACTTCAACAACTTAACAACAAAAAGACAAATAACCCAATCATAATATGGGCAAAGGACTTGAATAGACATTGCACCAAAGAGTACATTCAAATGGCCATCAAACACATGAAAAGATGCTCAGCTTCATTAGCCATCAGAGAGATGCAAATCCAAACCAAAATGAGATATCATTTCACTCCTGCTAGAATGGCTAAGATCCAAAAAAAAAAAAAAAAAAACAGAAAATAACAAATGTTGGCAAGGATGTGAGGAAATTGGCACCCTTAGTGATTGCTGGTGGAAATGCAAAATAGTGCAGCCATTGTGAAAAACAGTGTGGTAGTTCTCAAAAAACTAAAAATTTGATACAATATTTCTGGAGTGCAATTATAAGGGCAAATACTTGTGTAATTCCACTCCTAGGTATATACCCCAAAGACTTGAAAACAGAGACTCAAAAAGAGACTTGTATACCAGTGTTTATTCCAGCACTGTTCACAATAGCCAAAACGTGGAAACAACCTAAATGCCCATCAATAGATGAATGGATCAACAAAATGTGGTCTGAACGAAATAAGCCAGTCACAAAAGGACAAATATTGTATGATCTCACATATGTAAAAAGACAAGAAAAGGCAAATGTGTAGAGACCAAAGTTTATTAGTAGTTACCAGGGGCAGGAAGGAGGGGGAAAAAGGAGTGAATGGTGATGGAAAAATCTCATTGATTAAGGGTAGGGTTGCACAGCCGATTATTGTAATTGGTGTTTTGCCGTGTATATTCTCAACAACAACAAAATATATTAAATTTAGGAAAAAAATTCTATTCCACTAGTAAGCAAAGAGGTGCAAATTAAAATAACTATGTGTGTGCATGTGTGTGTGTGTGTGTGTGTAGTTCTGTGCTTTTCACATAGTAAGAATTATTACATATTAGCTCGTGTGGTTATTTTTGATATCTTCCCTCTTTGTCAGTGACTGGGGTCCACAAAGACATAACACAAAATCAAAAGATATATATATATGTTGTTGTTAGGTGCCATCGGGTCGGTTCTGACCCATAGCAAAATGTTGACTGGTCCTGCACCATCCTCACAATCATTGCTATGTTTGAGCCCATTGTTGTAGCCATTGTGTTTATCCATCCATCTTGTTGAGGGTCTTCCTCCTTTTCGATGACCCTCTGTTTTACCAAGCATGATGTCCTTCTCCAGGGACTGGTATATATATATTCTTTTTATCATTTTATTTTATTTTTATTTCCTTTTTGCAAGCCAGTGTTGATGAAGTTGTGCAACGTGGGTACTCATACACTGCTGTCCATGGTAATTTGATACAATATTTCTGGAGTGCAATTATATAGGCAAATACTTATATAATGCTTACTATGCTTCAAGATTGTGCTTTGCATTTATTCACACACATAATTCTCATAACAACCCATTGTGGTAGAGGTAGTTATTCTCATTTCACAGTTGATAAACAACTAAGTAAGGAAAAAGTTAACTAAATTGGCTAAGACTACACAGCTAGTTGGAAAAGTTGGGACTTGAATCCAGGCAACCTGGCTTCAAAGTTTACACTGACTCTCATTTTAGTGATATGTATCAAAATTAAAAAAGAAAACATGAGCACTATTGATCTAACTTCAATTTATTAGAATTTATCCCAACTCTACGTCAAATATGAGACTGTTGTTGTTGTTATAGTTGTTAGGTGCCATCCAGTCGGTTCTGACTCATTCCTATGTACAACAGAAGGAAATACTGCCCGGCCCTGCACCATTCTCACAATCGTTTGAACCCATTGTTGCAGCCACTGTGTCAATCAATCTCGTTGAGGGTCTTCTTCTTTTTCACTAACACTCTACTTTACCGACTATGATGTCCTTCTCCAGGGACTGGTCCCGCCTAGTAACGTGTCCAAAGTACCTAAGACGAAGTCTCGTCATCCTTGCTTCCAAAGAGCACTCTGGCTGTATTTCTTCCAAGACAGACTGTTCATTCTTCTGTAGTCCATAGTATATTCAATATTCTTCGCCAACACTATAATTCAAAGGCATCAATTCTTCTTTTGTCTGCCTTATTCATTGTCCAACTTTCATATGCATATGAGGCAATTGAAAATATCATGGCTTGGGTCAGGTGCACCTTAGTCCTTAAAGTGACATCTTCGCTTTTTAACACTTTAAAGAGATCTTTTGCAGCAGATTTGCCCAATGCAATATGTCATTTGATTTCATGAGTGCTGCTTCCATGGGGGTTGATTGTGCATCCAAGTATAATGAAATCCTTGGCAATGTCAATCTTTTCTCTATTTGACATGATGTTGCTTATTGGTCCAGTTGTGAGGATTTTTGTTTTCTTTATGTTGGGGCATAGTCCATACTGAAGGCTGTAGTCTTTGATCTTCACCAGTAAGTGTGTCAACTCCTCTTCAGTCTCACCAAGCAAGGTTCTGTCATCTGCATATCGCAGGTTGTGAATGAGTCTTCCCTCAATCCTGATGCCCTGTTCTTCTTCATATAGTCCAGCTTCTTGGATTATTTGCTCAGCATGCAGATTGAATAAATATGGTGAAAGGATACAACTCTAACCCACACCTTTCTTGATTTTAAACCATGCAGTATCCCCTTGCTCTGTTCTAATGACTGCTTCTTGGTCTATGTACAGTTTCCGCATGAGCACAATTAAGTGTTTTGGAATTCCCATTCTTCACAATGTTATCAATAATTTGTTATGATATGAACAAAGATATAAAACAATGCTCATTGCAATATTACTTATAATATGTAAAAACTAAAAGCTAAGAAAATCCATTAATAATGGATTAGATTTTATAACAATAACATATTGTTATAATGGACTACTAGATGATGAAAAAATATGTTTTCAACTTGGAAAGATGTTGAGTTTATATTGCGAGCTGATGAAAAGCAGTCTAGAAAACTGCATAGATCTGATCTCTTTTATTGTAAAAAATTCTATGGTAAGACCATAAACACTGAATAAAATTTCTATAAAATTATATGAGTGTTAATGGTTATTTTCTCTGAATGGTGAATTATTTTTAACTACTGTTGTTACTTGCCATCCAGTGGATCCTGACTCATGGCATCCCATGTGTGCGTAGTAGAATTGCTCCTTAGGGTTTTCAAGGTTGTGACCTTTCAGAAGCAGATCGCCAGGATTGCCTTCCAAGGCACCTTTGGGTGGGTTCGAACCCCTCCAACATTTTGGCTAGTAGTAGAGTGCATAACCATTTGCGTCACTCAGGGACAATAAGCACATATTATTTTTTAATCAGACAAAGCATAATGAAGGCATTTCACATTAAAAAAAAAAAAAAGGAAAGAAAAAAAGGAGAAAATCTGCCGAACTGGGAAAAAAATGGTCTTCCGTGGAGAATAAAGGTGGTGGCTATTAAATCCAACTGGGAATGCTTGGAAATTCTTCATAGAAAAAGAGACACATCTTGTATCAGTTCTTGGGTGGATTCACATCTTAATTATGTTTATTTTAAGGACAACATTCTTAAGGCAAGTTCTTTCTGATAAAAATGAAATTCATACTATTTAAATAATTAGAAAAGAATACTTAAATATCCTAATTAAGTACAAATCTGCTTTTCTATAGTGACTACTATTTATCAAATGCAAAAAGAAAAGCTCTATTAAATTTTTTTTGCATAATGACTAATAGGTCTATTTCTATAGTTTGACTCTTCATCACATATGAAGAGCTCTGATTGTCTTTAAAGGAGTCTTAAAGCTGCAAACTGAGTGGATTCAAGATTCACGGCTGCTGTGAATTTTAAATGTATGACAGTTATTAGCTACCCATTAGTCTACTTTAGAAATTGTCCCAATTATGGCAAATCAGTATACTATTTGATTTTATGTACTTTTTATTTAATGTAAAAGTGTGCAGAGAACAGCAAAAAATACATTAAAATAAAATAGAGAAATTACATTAAGCTAGAGAAAGATATTTCTAAATGATTAAAAATGACAAAGCAAATTATAAGAAATCTTTCTAGAACATTCAATCATTGCGCCTTCCTTTTGGTATAGTTTCAACTATATTCTCTGAAGCATTTTTCAGTGCTCTTGAGTGCTCTAAGTACTACTTTGTGTTCGGGCTGGCAGTGGGAGGGAATATCAACTCCTCTACAGTAGAACATGCAGTTGCTTTAGATTAATAAAGGATAAGATACCCTGAATTTACAAGTCAGTCATCTAAAATTTAAACCTGCTTCACATATTCTACAGTAGCAGACAATTATTTTGTACTTTAAAGCATTTGAAACATACTATAGATATGTATTTTTTAAATCTCCCAAGATCTCTGACAGATGAGAGGATAATGATGTCATTGGCTTCATTTTATTGATGAAGAAACTGAAATTAAATAATTTATGGCAAAATCCATAGTTTGGCAGAACAAATAATGGCAAAAGGATCTCTTCATTCTTAGACTGTATTCTAGCCAATAGAGTTTTCATGCACTATTTTCAATAATCTATTAAAATATTTATATTATTATCATGTAACAAATTATTAGTAAATAAATAGTAATTTAGTATTTATTAATTTCCTGTTAGTTTATATAAAGTGGGCAAACAAGTAGCTACAGAAACCCAAAGAATTACTGATAGTAAATGTGATTAGTGACATTTTTCCTGGTTTTTGTGTCCAAACTACTTCCTACTGCATTATAATAAATACTTAAAAAAAAGTGTATTCAGCAAAATAATTTATTGCTTTTCACTGAGCAAATAGTTATTTTAATGAATTCACCACATCCCAAAACAACTGTTTTGGAGATTTGGAGAAGCATCTAGACGATATTAAGTTATAGAAAATCTTCATTAAAGAACTAAGCACAAAGTAAGGATTCAACCAAAATATCTAGTAACTGATTTATTAAGACATGATTTAAGGACCATGTAAGGAGTTGATTTATTATATAGAATACTGTCATCTATTTGAAACCTGTTATATAGGACAAAGGAGCCCTGGTAGTACAATGGTTAAGGGCTCAGCTGTTAACTGAAGGTCGGCAGTTAGACCCCACCCGCCACTCCACCAGAGAAAGATGTGGCAGTCTGCTCACGGAAAAGTTAGTCTTGGAAACCCTATGGGGTAATTCTACTCTGTCTTATACGGTCACTAGGAGTTGAAATTGACTCAATGGCAATATGTTTTTTAAGTAGGAAAAAATGATTTTAAAATACAACCATATTGGTATTGCACAGAACAATTAATAAGGTCAATATTCTATTTCATATCAATTACTCAGAGATCTCTAATACATATAGCCCCAGAACATCCCTCTTTAGAGAAAGGAAAACAAAAAGATGTAGTCTTCAAGTAATGGCATTTTAATAGATGAAATTATAGGTTCCGTCATTTCCGGCTTGATTTAAAAAAAAAAAAAAAAAAAAGCAACAAACAAACCCCACTGCCATCAAGTTGATTCCAACTCATGGCGACCTTTTGGGACAGAGTAGAACTGTCCGATAGGGTTTCTAAGCAGTGGCTAGTGGATTCGAACTGCTGACCTTTTGGTTAGCAGCTGAGTTCTTAACCACTGCGCCTGCATCTTATTCTAAAATAACTTTACAGTAGATGTTTAAAAAGCAAGCCATTACACAGTATAGTGTTAAAGAGTGAGTTCCGTGGCAAATCTTGTTTTAAACCCAGGTTATGCCACTTTCTATTTGTGTAAGCTTGGGCAAGTCGTGTGAGTAATAATAATATCTATCCAAAATGGTCACTGGGAGAACTGAACGAAATGGTGCACGTGAAGAATGTAGTTCTGTGCCTTTCACATAGTAAGAGTTATTCCATATTAGCTGTGTGGTTATTTTTTATATCCTCCCTCTTTGTCAATGACTGTGGCCCACAGATATATGACACACAATCTAGATTAACTAAATGTAGAATTTAAGATATTTTCTTCTACAAGCTACTTCTCACAATAGCCCTCTCTTAAGTAAAGTAATAATATTACCCTAAGTAATATGAGTTTCAGTGACTTTAGAAAATTAGTCTGTAATTGAGTTAAAAGTTGCCACAATATTTAATATAATGCCTTACTTAAACTTGATTTTCTTTAAATTCCTCATTCCACTTCGATGATTCATTCCCACAGAGATGGTACAATTACTGTAAATCATTTATTCTATTTTGGTATATATATTAGCCCTGTCATGTCATTTTATTCTCTTGAAAATGGACTTTTGTATTGTCGTGGTGCACCTTCTCACTCTTCATTTTGTCAAAGATACCACAAAAGCACAATAGTAGCAAATAACTCCTAATGGATAACATGACAACAGATAGATATTATAAGACTTCTATTCCTCTATGTTCTATGAGTTTAGCAGATTCTGTATTGATCTCAGGGTAAAACGAAGAAACAAACAAAAAACCAAGCCTGTTGTTGTCGAGTTGATTCCAACTCACATCGACTCTACAGGACGGAGTAGAACTGCACCATGAGGTTTCCAAGGCTGGGAGCCTACTGCCACATCTTTCTCCCACTGAGTGGCTGGTGGGTTCAAACCACTGACCTTTTGGTTAGCAGCCAAGTGCTTTCACCACTGTGCCACCAGGGCTTCTTCAAAGAGTAAAACACGTATTCCAATGTATCTCTTGTCTGGCATAATACATTATTAGCCCAGTCTTGCAAAAATAGCCAGTTTATTTTTAATGAGCTTTCAAATAACTCGACTTCAAGGCATCTTTTATTATTTTTATCAAGTTTGGAACTTTTAAATAGTGTCATAGTGTCCCTGTTATTATTTCACGATTTATAAGTACACTTACTAATGCTATTAAGTACAATTCTGATCCTAGATTCCTACACAAGCATTATCAAGATAAGAACAAAAATGAATGTTAATTTCAATTATACAGATAAATGTAGTCCACAGAAATTGTTTTGACTTGAAGTGGCTGGGTATTTTTGCCTTTGTTACCTGAGTAATCTTGTATAGTTACAGCTTAAATTGAGGGCACGTTGAGAAAATGCATATGATTATAGGACGTAATAATAATTTATGGTAAATGTCCACAAAATCAGGGAAGAGAACATATACACGATGCAATTTTCTTTGAGAAGAAAATTCTTATAAGATTTAAAAATTAATACTGTGTTAAAAGTATCAAATATGCTATATGAACATATATTAAAGAAAGAAATGATTTATTTAAATTTTTTGAAAAATTTCTCCAAGCCTTCTGATTTTATGGCTCTTTGTTGTTATTGTCATTGTTAGGTAACATTAAGTCAGTTCTGACTCATAATGACCCCATGTACAACAAATGAATGAAATACTGCCAGGTCCCCTGCCATCCTCGCAATTTTTGCTATGTTTGAGCCCATTGTTGTAGCCACTGTGTCAATCCATTTCATTGAAGGGCTTTGTCTTTTTTGTTGATCCTCCACTTTACCAAGCATGATGTCCTTCTCCAGGGACTGGTCCCTCCTGATAACATGTCCAAAGTGTGTGAGATGAAATCTTACCATCCTGGCTTCTAAAGAGCCCTCTGGCTGTATTTCTTCCAAGACAGATTTGTTCATTCCTCTGGCAGTCCATAGTATATTCAATGTTCTTCGCCATCACCATAATTCAAAGGCATCAGTTCTTCTTTGGTCTTCTTTATTCATTGTCCAACTTTTGCACGCATATGAAGCAATTAAAAATATCACTGCTTGGGTCATATGCACCTTAGACCTCAAAGTGACATCTTTGCTTTTTAACACTTTAAAGAGATCCTTTGCAGCAGATTTGCCCAATGCAATATGTCCTTTGATATCCTGACTGTGGCTTCCATGGGCGTTGATGGTGGATCCAAGTAAAATGAAATCCTTGATGACTTCAATATTTTCTCCATTTATCATGATGTTGATTGATGTTGCTCATTGGTCCAGGTGTGAGGATTTTTGTTTTCTTTATGTTGAGGTATAATCCATACTGAAGGCTGTAGTCTTTGATCTTCATTGGTAAGTGCTTCAAGTCCTCTTCACTTTCAGCAAGCAAGGTTGTGTCTGCACATTGCAGGTTGTTAATGAGCCTTCCTCTGATCCTGATGCCATGTTCTTCTTCATATAGTCCAGGGTCTCAGATTATTTGCTCAGATTATTCAATCATACTGATTGAATACTATGGTGAAACGATACAACCCTGACACACACCTTTCCTGATTTTAAACCACACTTATCCCCTTGTTCTATTCCAAGAACTTCCTCTTCATCTGTGTATAGGTTTCACATGAGCATAAGTAAGTGTTCTGTAATTCCCATTCTTCACAATGTTACCCATAATTTGTTATGATCCACACAGTGGACTGCTTTTGCATAGTCAGTAAAACACAGGGAAACATCTTTCTCGTATTCTCTGCTTCCAGCTATGATCCATGTGACATCAGCAACGATATCCCTTGTCCCACATCCTCTTCTGAATCTGGCTTGAATTTCTGGCAGTTCCCTGTCGATCAATGTACTGCTGCAGCTGCTTTTGAATGATCTTCAGCAAAATTTTACTTGCCTGTGATATTAATGATATTGTTCGATAATTTCCGCATTCAGTTGGATCACGTTTCTTTGGAATGAGCATAAATATGGATCTTTCCCAGTTGGTTGGCCAGGTAGTGGTCTTCCAAATTTCTTGGCATAGACGAGTGAGTGCTTCAGCATTGCATCTGTTTGTTGAAACATTTCAATTGGTATTCCGTCAATTCCTGGAGGCTTGTTTTTCGCCATGGCCTTCAGTGCAGCTTGGACTTCTTTCTTCAGTACCATTGGTTCTTGATCATATGCTACCTCCTGAAATGGTTGAATGTTGACAAATTCTTTTTGGTACAGTGACTTTGTGTATTCCTTTCATCTTCTTTTGATGCTTCCTGCATCGTTCAATATTTTGCCCATAAAATCCTTCAGTATTGCAACTCGAGGCTTATATTTTTTTCAGTTCTTTTAGCTTGAGAAATGCTAAGTGTGTTCTTCCCTTTTAGTTTTCTAATTCCAGGTCTTAGCACATTTCATTATCATTTTTTGTCTTCTTGAGCTGCCCTTTGAAATCTTCTGTTCAGCTCTTTTATTTCATCATTTCTTCCATTTGCTTTAGCTACTCTATGTTCAAGAGCAAGATTCAGAGTCTCTTCTGACATCCATTTTGGTCTTTTCTTTCATTTATGTCTTTCTAATGACATTTGCTCTCTTCATGTATGATGTCCTTGATGTCATCTCACAACTTGCCTGCTCTTCTTTGGTCATTAGTGTTCATTACGTCAAATCTATTCTTGAGATGGTCTCTAAATTCAGGTGGGAGATACCCAAGGTCATACTTGGGCTGTCATGGACTTGTTTTAATTTTCTTCAGCTTCTACTTGAACTTGCATATGAGCAACTTACAGTCTGTTCTGCAGTCGCCCCTGGCTTTCTTCTGACTGATGATATTGAGCTTCTCCATCGTCTCTCTCCACAGATGTAGTTGATATGTATTACTGCTAAGAGACCTAATACTGAAATGCTATATATTCCAAGACTCTTGAAATGACGTCTCTAGCCCATGCATAGATATTTTTTTTCCTGCACCCCTTGCTAATACAAACTCATTTGTGATTTTTTTTCATTTTGTCTCATGCATTTGAACATGATTAAGAATCAACATTATGGCTCTTAATCATGTTCAAATGCATTAGACAAATACAGGCAGTCCCCAGGTTACAAACGAGATCTGTTCCTAAGTCTGTCCTTAAGTTGAATTTGTAGGTAAGTGGGAACAAGTTGAATTTGTAGGTAAGTGGAAACAGGTACATTCAGTTCTTATTTAGCATCAGTCAAATGTCTGCCTTAGTCTATATTTTACCTTTCTATACATATAAAACACTTAAACACTACCAAATCGTGCACAATGTTTTCATGAGCATCACAAAGTAGTGCTTGCATTCGTTATTATGAACAATTGTATGTATTTAACTCGAAATTTTAATATAATAGGCTTTATACAGTCTGTTCTTAAGTATGAGTGCAAGTCGGAACCCCAGGCTACCTATAGATGACCCCTGACATTAGACTGAATAAAAAACTATCAACTACTGTATTTTTCTGCAAATAACGCACCCACGTAAATAACGCACCTGCACAATAACACACAAAGTGCACCTAGGAAAATAATGTGAGAGGTGTTGCATAGCTGGCAAAAAAATATGTATAACGCACGTGTTATTTGTTTAAAAATATGGTAAGCTCAAAAAACCCAGCCCCAAACTGGTTATTTAAAGATACTCTGAATAAAGCTATGGTCCTTGGCTTGTAGAAGAACTAAATGAATTTGCTGTCTTTCTTCTGTCTCTCAGTCAGCAAAGCACATTCTCAGGTCCATTCTAAATAAAGCTTATGAGAAAGGTGACAAACATGGGCTTGGCTACGGTCAGCAGGAGACCAGCCACAAGTTGGCTTTGCCCAACAAAAGATAGCAGTTTCACTTTCAGCTCTTCCCCCAATGTTGCTATTCAACCTGCAACTTTCACTAACAAGGGATTTTGAAAAGAGTAAATTATGGTCAGTGAAAACATAAGGGTATACCCAAGCCAATGATGCTAGGTGCTAATTTGTCTCATTTGCCTAAAGACATTTAAATATTACTGGATCTGTTTTGCTGAAAAATTTGTGCATATTTTAAAATCATTCCAAATGCATTGTTTGCTTACTTAATTACCTCAAATTTAATTAGACTCCATGATCCTGGCTCACCCAAGCTTTTCAGTGATACATTTTTCCCTAATGAATTGGAAAATCTTTGACAGTCTGGGAAGTGAAATCAGACTATCCCACTCAACTGATGTCACAGATTTATTCTACCATCATGTTTTCAGATGGGAAGAGACCATGAGGTCTATCAGGTGTGTCCATTCACTTAGCGTCCAATGCTTACGTTTTCCACCTGGTGCTTAACTCTTCAGGAAGTGCTCAAGCTTGCATTTTCTCATGTAAGATTTTCCTCAGCTCCCTTTTGGCCTTCTTCATTACTTGGCTTCACTTCACATGTTCTCAGTTTTGAACTTCTTATTCCCTGCGGACAAGGTTTTTGACATCCATTTTCTCTGTAAGAACCAGAATGTTATACATCTTAGAATTACTCATACCATAATCTGCTCATGTTCCTTATTTTTGCTACAGCAAATACATGGGTGGACCAAGGACATTATATGGTCTTTTTTTCCCTCTCTCTCTTCATGTAACTGCAAGTCTAATTTTCCAAATCCCTTTAAAACATCTGGATAGAACATTTTTAGTTTCTATCTCCTTCATTTTTTAAAATGCTCACACTGTCATTTATTGTGAAACAAATAATCATCAAGTCCCTATAGCCATTAAAAAGAGAGACTAAATCCCTCCTTCCCAGAGTTATTTGGATAAATTCTATAACACTCGGCTTTTGCCAGGCTATGCAGTTCACAAGAATATGTTCATGCTGTTAATGTTAAATGATGGTTTATATGTTCAGGATTTTATTGCTTATTTAATTATTAGAACAGACCACAGGCAAGGAGCAAATGTTGAACACAGTGGGTAAATGTTACCTGGTCATATATCTGTATATATGAAATATAGAGTCTTATTTTGATTTAAAAAAAAAAAAAAAGCTTAAAAGCACATTAAATATCTGGCCAGCCATTCCAGAATCCTCGCTGGATATTGCACTAATAAAATCGCATCTTTCAAATAGAAAGAAGATTCGAAAGGTGCTGTTATTAGCCTTTGCTAATTCTTCAGTGAGCTCCAAGGGTTTAAAATACGAAGTCTGGAGTCTTCTACGGTTCAAACTGATATAGATTGGTGCCATATAGAACTACATAGCTTTCTTGGAACAACATTCAATTGGCAGTAAGGAAACGTCAGTGATTAATGTACTACACCCATCATAAGCATCTGGTAGTAGCTTCAGGATAATAGAATACGCAGTGTGCATCCAGCTGGTAGGGTCTCTTTGTATCCCTAAGATTCTGAAGATGGTGAAGGAGGCTGGGGAAGGAGGGCTTGGAGGGACACTTAAGGCATGTTTGCAGTTTAAGGCCCAGCATCCCAAGAGTTTTGAAGAGTTTAACTGAGGGAGGGGGCAGTTTGGATCCAATGCTGTGTATTCAGGGTAAGTCGAGGAAAACAGTCATGATTTTTATGTTATTTTTATGTTATTTAACTGCTTTCTTTCGTAATCCCTCCCTTTAACTGTCTTTTCCAGCTGCCCGAATTATCACATCCCCATTCCCAGTAGTAAAATGCCTGTGGAATTAGGAAGATGGCTGGTGTGGTAACAACCTGGAGTCAGTCAGCCGGGTAACATACAGAAAGTCCAACCCTCTCACTCGTTAGGAGGCCTTGAGTGGCCATTGACGCCCCCTAAAACGTCCTGAGGCGGGCACCTGGCCTTTTCCCCATCTTTGTTGCTCAGTCAAGCCAGCTGGCCTGTCTACACTCACCTGAGTTCTGGATCCTGATTTGAGAAGCCTCGCTCTGCGGATACCTAACAGTCATTTCCTAAAGTCGCAGCTACTTAGCTGGTGATTTTGTCGTTGGCTGATTTGAAAGAACAGAAGTACATCTACTTCAAGCACATTTATTGAAGCTTGACTTGATGCCGGACGAAGAGGATTCAGCAGAAAATCGGATGGCCAATGATCCTGGTCTCCCGGAACTCACATTCTGGTAGAATTAAAAGTTTTTTCTCAACATCCGCGCTGTCCCCATCACCAGCTCCGCTCAAGGCGAGGAGCCCTGACTGTAGCTCACTCCGCAGGCAAAGGAGAACGCAGCTTCCGAGAGGGCAATGTTAAGCAGGCGTCAGCTCCAGCTCCCCGCGGACAAAATTTGAAAGAAGTCGCACGGTAGCATAGGAAGCGCGGGGTGGGGCAGGGGGGTTATCTCTCGAGGTAGCGCCTATTAGCGTCAATACGGCGGAGTCAGGGTAAGCTAGCCTTAGCCTGAAAACTTCTAGCCAAACAAACTCTGAGATCACACCCTCCACCCTCTGTCTCCTCCTCTCCGACAAATCGCGGCCGCAGCTTCACCACTGCCCTAGTGGGAGGGCAACGGAGGCAGGGGGAGATCGGAGGAGGTGGGCTCCGCTTTCACTCCCACTCGCCGCGACTCCTTCCCCGGTCTTCCCCATCCCTGCCTAACATGGGCTTTGCTCTGGAGCGCTTCGCCGAAGCCGTGGACTCGGATTTAGAGTGCAAGCTGTGCGGTCAGGTGCTGGAGGAGCCCCTTTGCACGCCGTGCGGGCACGTCTTCTGCGCCAGCTGCCTGCTGCCCTGGGCGGCGCGGAGGCGCCGGTGCCCGCTGCAGTGCCAGCCCCTGGCGCCCCACGAGCTGCACCAGGTGCTGCCGCTGCGCAGCCTCATCCAGAAGCTGCGCATCCAGTGTGACTATCGCGTCCGCGGCTGCGGCCGCACTGTCCGACTGCACGAGCTGGCTGCGCACGTCGAGCGCTGCGACTACGGCCCTGACCGCCGCCGTCGCCGCCCGGGCTGTGCAACGCGGCCAGGCGGCGGCGGCAGGGACGTGCCC
>NW_004444059.1:7604283-7705526 GCF_000243295.1 Trichechus manatus latirostris | reverse complement strand
CGGGGTCGGCCGGGGCGGGGGTGCGCCCAGGGGCCAGCCGGGCAGCCGTAGCGGTAGCGGGCAGGGGCCAGAACCGGGAGCCCTGGTCTGGAGGCAGCGCGAGAAGGCGCTGCTGGCGCAGCTCTGGGCGCTGCAGGGCGAGGTGCAGCTCACCGCCCGCAGGTACCAGGAGAAGTTCATCCAGTACATGGCTCACGTCGGCAACTTCCCAAGGGACCTGGGCGGTGGCCATGGCCCGGTAAGCGCGAAGGGAGCGGGCACCGGCGGGACGATGTACTGGGGTAGAAAGAGGAATGGTTCTTTTTGGTCCTTCAAGATTCCTTTGGAAGGCGACAGTTGTCCTTACTATGCAGTAGGAAGCATCCACCCGCCCCGATCATATTATACAATTATTATCTTACGAATGTATTAGTATTTTAGTTAACAAGGATTGTACTCTTTCCACTTAGGATTGGAAAGAGTTAAACAGATTCAATTACAACTTTTCCACGCAGAAGCAGGAATTGGAAAAGCTCATTTTCCCACCCAGATTCTTGTTATCCATCTTTCACTTGCCCACCCTCTGTGCCTGTTTTTTTGTGCCCTTGAAGCATCCGAGAAGGGGAGAAAAACCGGGAAGCGAGGACCAGCCAGCTTCTCCACCGCCCTGTCTGTCCCACACTTGCGAATGGCGTTAGCTCTGAAAGACTTAACTTTCCCTGCCAAACTGCCCGTATCAACTGCCTTCTGCCCATTACAGGAACTTACAGAAATGTGGGGACCAGGACAACCTCAAGAGCTGAGAGATGGGATTTCTTAGAACTGCAGCTCTTTTCCATCGCCCTGACCTTCCCTAGATAGCACTTCCCTGCCTCGGGGTCTCATCATTGGTGGAGTGTGTGTGTCTGTAAGGGGGCGGTTTGGAAAGCCCAGTTCGAAAGCAGCCACATCCATTTGTAGTCAGACTGGCCCTGCGCGTTAGGGCAGCGGCTGTTTCCCTTCTTTGTCGAAGCTGCTGGTCCCAAACTGCGCTGATGGAGCGCCCGCTTTCAGACCGAATAAACAAGCCTCTTTGCAGCACCCTGTGTGAAGTGGCTTGTTTATAAAGCTGTTACGTCTCTTCTGGAGGGCTTCTGTACAGTGTTTGACATTGTTGGGCGCTGCCATGGTGAGCAGGGATTTAGCAGAACTTGCACTCCATTCAAGGAGCTGTTTTCATTCTTCAGCACTCCTGGGGAGGAGCAACCCGGGAGGAATCCCATTTGGGACTGTTTTGTACTGCCTCCAACTCAGGCATTTAGAAGCTTGGAGCCCTGGCGACGCAGTGGTTAAGCGCCTGGCTGCTAACCAATGGGTCGGCAGTTCGAATCCACCAGCGCTCCTTGGAAACCGTATGGGGCAGTTCTGCTCTCTCCTATAAGAACGCTATGCGTTAAAATCGACTCGATGGCAATGGATTTGGTTTGATTTGATCCTTGAACCTAGAAGATACTTGAAGTGAGGGGGCGAAAATGTTTCTGCCCTAATGAAGAAGCATACTCTTTATTGAAAAGCTGGATACTATGATTCTCTCTCTAGTCTCTCTATAATATAGGTATGTAAATTGGTAGATTTATGAAGTGGGAAGACAGAAGCACAGAAATACCTGCTACATTACCCCTCCAGATGTCAAAGTCTTAGGGAGCCGATGATTGATAGAAAGGAACAACAGCTAGAACTAAACGACAGAGAAGCCCATGCAACAAATCAATCTATGGTTCCTGGAAGTGAGCCCCTGATTTGCAGCCAAATTGTCAAAAGGCTCCTCTGTGCTCTTCAGTAATGTTTTTCCACTACCAGTAGGGGCTGCTGTGTGCACTGCCTAGGAAGAGCTCCTGGAAAACGGTGGTGATGATGGTGATAGTGGTGATGATGCCGATGGAATTTTATGATTCAGGAATAATTGCCAAATATATAATTTCCTAAGATAGTAAAGAATCTTCCTAAAGATTCTTAGGAATCATCTAGTCTGGCACTATTTCCTCTTATATTTAAACTGGTCTTTACCAATAAATAGGTAGTTAACATAATTTCTATTTAACTATTATCTGGTCATCAAGAAATAAATACATACTACTCTGCCTATCACAATTTTTTTTAATTCTGCAGGAATTATTCAAAAATGAAGGACATATTTAAAATTAGTGTTATTGTAATCTATTATATCCATATTACAATAGAAATCTGAATATTATTGTTGAAAGAAATTTATAAATATCTCAGTACTCTTTAGATCCTTTAAGATTTTCCAAAATGAAAATTTTGTATAAAATAATTCTCAACTCATTTAACAATTTACTTTACTTTTCTCTAAGTTAGGGGGAAAAAAAAAGCAAACCTGCAGAGTTAAACCAGAAATTTACGGTGAAGTCAGAATTAGATGCTGTATTAGGATGAAAGATAGCAGCATGTGTAAAAACGCAGTCATTTAATAATTTTTGAAAATAGCCTTTTCCTCATGTGCATTCCTTCAAAATTTTCAGGGTAAATTTAGGAAAAAATTAACCTTCTCCCAAATTCAACCATCCTTAATTTTAAGACTTTCCTCTTTTAAAATATTAATTTATTTACAGGGGAAAAAAAAACTATCCTGTAGCATTTGTGTTTCTTTTTTTTTTAAACCTACTTAGTCATCTTATACCTTTTTTTTCCTAGGGTGGAGAACATAAGTCATTCACCGTTGTGTTAGAAAGAGAAAATGACACCTTGGGATTTAATATTATAGGAGGTCGACCAAATCAGGTAACCTGCCTTATTAACACGTAACTCAATATTTGCTGATAAAATAATAGGAGACGTAGCTTTCATCTGTGGATTTTGAGTAAGAAAAAGAAGTGGTTTAATCTTTATGATTACGCTTGTAAACAAATATCAGTGATTCCTTAATATACATATTCTAATACATGCCTAGATTAAAAAAACAAAAAAACTTATTTCTCTTTGCCACTTGCATTTTATCTAAATTTTATAACCCATTGACTGATTTCTTAAATACACATATTTCACTATCATGTGTACAGGCAATTTTTATTTGATTGTATCAGGCAATTATATTCTTGCTTGTACTTCCCATTTATTAAGTTAAATTGCTCAGTTTTTAAAGGTGAACACAGACTAGATAGTTAATAGTATATGTTGAATGAATAAATAAACAGTCCTGTTTTGCAAGTTGAAATACGGAGTAATTGTTTTCACAATTACATGGGAAATACCATGTTTAAAAAGACAGTTGATTTGAAATGTCATCTCCCCAAATCAAAACCTCTATTTAATTGAATGAATAATATTCTCCATATTGACACTAATTGTTTTAAAATGTGTAAGTTATAACTTATATCACATACTGTAGTTGCAAAGTTCTTTTATATCCTTCAAATCCTACATTAACTTTTACTGTAACTGGAAAAAGATGGTGAAGTTTAAAAAAATCATGTTTTTCAAATTTCCCAGTAGACTGCCATGAAATTTTTGCATCCTGCATTGCAGATGTTGCCTAAGGAAACCGTATTAGGATTGTTGGTCATATGCTAGGTTTAGGTCAGGATGGCAATGACATATTTCTTCCTTGTGTTAGTATTTCGAAAACCTAGCAACTAACAACTACTGTGCTTCTGTTTCTAAAACCGCCTCCATTATGAAAAGGTAGAAGTCTCTCCATCATACCAGTTTTGTCCTTTTCCTCTAAGGAATATGTTTATAAATGTTAACTAGGTGTTTGACATTTAGATGACATTGGGCATTTTTAAGAGTCTCTTATAATTCATGTTAAGGAAGGCTAATTAAGGAGAAAATAATTTTATTTAACCTGCTAGGAAGTAAAATGACATACAGGATATTGAACGTTTTCCCTAAATAAGTTTTTAAATATAATTGGTTTCCTGCGACTGGCTAAAATCTCCTATTTGTACCATATTAGGGATATGCATTTGAGGTTTAATCATTAGGCAGATTCACCTGGGAATGTGTAAAGATTAGCCTTGAATGGATTCTCTTGTGGTTTAGAGTTGATCTTTTGGGATTTTACACTTGAGCAAGTTCCCAGTCTCTCCTGTGAATAGGCAGAGTTGGAGCTAAGTTTCCAAATCTGTCATGTCGTGAAGTTAAATTATATATTCAAAACTATGACCAGATTTCAAACCAACTGTATAGTGGAGCTGGATATGCCTTTTTTGTTGTTGTTTTTTCCCTCTTTCACTATATCACCCTTTTTACTTTCTATATTTAGAAGTGAGATGTTTATAAATAATACTTAGGAAACAGTTGATATCACCTTGTACATGCTCTTTCTCCATAGCTCTTCTTATGTGTATTCGAAAACGTGAAGTAAATAGATAATCTTGTCAGAAATGCCGGACTTCTTCATTAAAGCTGCCATCTTGATTGATGACTATTTGGTGTTAAGTAAGTTAAAATTCAATGCCAAATTCCCAGCTAAGCAAGAGGGTTGCATGTTTTAGGAAGATTAGCAATGCTACATTCAATAAATTATCCCTTATCCAACTTAAATTCTCTTTTATATCTTTCTTAATGCTACATGATTATATTCTTTTTAGGATCATCAGGAAGAAACATCAACTGAAGGAATTTATGTTTCAAAAATTTTGGACAATGGACCTGCTGACAGAGCAGATGGCTTGGAGATTCATGACAGAATTATTGAGGTAAGAAATAGTAAAACACAGATATTAGCCATGGAAGAAATATTTGGGCATTTTAAATTTCCAAACGTATTGCTCTACCTTGAAGTGGTAAGTTAGAGTATATATCTAACCAGCAATAGAAGCATTGCCTTTTTTTTTGCCTTCCAAAAATGCACAGCTATATGATGATTCTACAGCAATTACTAGATATTGGGTTAAAAGAATAAACCCCCCAAAGTTTTCATATGTGTTAATAAGTGTTTCTGTTTTAGTAAAATTTCTTTCCCCATGAACTTTGACAATAGTTTTATGATTAATAAGGGACTGTTTTTTGTTTTTGGAAACATTTCAGAAAAGGATGATAATTCTCTGCTGAAGGACGTCTTTGATCAGGAAATGCTATTATGTTTTAAACTTGTAATTGGTATGCTGCATGTAGAGTTTTGGAATTATTTATACAATTTTTTTTTTTTTTTTTTTTTTTTTTACCGTTTCTTAGTCTAATATGGTTACCTTGTTCATGACTCTATTTTTTACATGAAAAAAAGCCTTTTTCTTATTGGAAAAAGCTGATGGGAACTATTTTGTTTGCCCTAATGTGGGTTATAGCTGTATTGTTGCATTTGGGGATGGCAAAGTTAACTCTTGTAAGCTAGTGATAAACTGTGATAATGGAATTTTGGGTCACTGCCATTTGCTACCTCTGTCCTTTGGATGTTTTATTAGCTGAGATAGTATTATCTGCTGTTAGTTAAAACTATTAGATTACTTTTGTCAGTGGATTTATTTCTGGTGTATTATATAGAAATTTGGAAGGTTTATATGACTCAACCATTCTTTAGGGAAAAAAAAAGTTTATTCTAGATTTATATGAGCACTATTGCTATCTTTCTGAATATCTATGTGAACTATCTGGATGGGGGTTGTTTTCCTTTATTAAACTTTGAATAAATCTTTAGATTTGTCTTTAAAATTTGTACATTAGACAAAGTTGGATTTTTAATAATTTGATCTTCAGTAAGTATAAAGAATATAGACAAGCCTATAGTTTTCTGTTTTGGGATAAAAAAGAACACATACGTATGAAATTTGCTGAGTATAGGCAGGCACTTTTGGGGAAGAGAAGGAAGTTCCCTTTGGCTGAAAAACTATTTTTTATCTAAAGAAATCTCTTGTAACAAGATTTTGTCCTTCAAGTTGTGTTGCCAAGAAAGCACAGACCTAATTTCACTGATTCTATTCAGTTTGTCTTGACAATTTGCCTAGTGGCAACACGTGCTGCAGTTTCTCAAGTTAGAATTTTCTAATTCCTGTTGTGTTTGTCAGTAACATTTACACAACAGCATACTTTAAACAAAAAGAATTTGTCCTTCTTACTTTCTGCCTTATCTCTAAAGCATTTTAGCTTCCAGTTAAATGGAAAATGAACTCCTACATTTGATACTATTAGAAGGGCTGATGAAACAGAAATACAGACATTCAGCTACATATACAGGCACAGAGCCAAAGCAGAAACACACATTAAGGATTTAAAAAATAATTTATTCTAGCAAGGTAACAATGTTATGCATGCTTCATTAATGTTGCATTGATAAGAAGGAAGATGAATCCTAGTTTTATATTGTGATATAGCACTTTTGTTAAAAAACCCAATGATTTAGGATTGTAAAGAGGTAATTTTATAAAAACTAAGGTTGATAAATCAAGTGCATCTAGATATCTATTTAATACTATTACTAATATGTGTCAGACTAACTTTATTTAAATCTGATGATATAAAGAGAGAAGAGATCAACCATGGAAATCCAAATTAGAATTTATAACTAGCTGCAGTATTATTATTATTCACCTGAGTTTGCATATATTAGCAGTTAATGACAAAACTTGAAATTTTCCTCAATGATATAAATTTTTCAGTGTATCTTTTACACAGGAGTATACTGATGATACGTATATTTTTGTTACAGTTCTATAATAGAGCAGTGTGAGCATAATAGCAGTGAGTAAATGGGTTAGATGATGTTCATGGTTCTGGACTGTTGTCTGTTAAGTAGCATTAAATAGATTGGAGGGCAGATTATTAGAAATAAATCTCCCATATTTAGTTGTTCAGTGATGCAGTCAGCCTTTTAGAGTGAATAGACATTTGTGTGACTTTGCTTAATATCTATTTAAACAAGTAGCCAGTGTGTTCTGCTGCATCTATGTGTGTTGGAAAAGTTTCCCTATGTACCAACTGAGGTTAGAAGTATTTTTGATGCTTGTCAGTTATTTTAGTTTATCTGCCAATCTGCCATTATTGGTCCAATCAACTTGAAGCAACTTATAGCTTATAGCTAAAATGACAAGAAATATATTGATTAATGAGAAATGAACAGAGACAGAAAAACAGATTTTAAAATAGAGTAATTTCTTTTCTGTTTTCATGCTCAAAGATTCTTTTTTTCTGGCCTTTTTCTCACCATAGGCAGTTTTAATTTTTTTATTGTGCTTTAGGTGAAAGTTTACAGAGTAGATTACTTTCTCATTAAACAATTAATACACGAATTGTTTTGTGACATTAGTTGCCAACCCTGTTATATATCAGTACCTCCCCTTCTCAACCTCGGGTTTTCCATTTTCCGTTCATCCATTTTTCCTGTCCCTTCCTGCCTTCTCGTCTTTGCTTTTGGGCTGGTGTGCCCATTTAGTCTCGCATATATGGTTGAACTACATGTGTTATTGTTTGTTTTATTGGCCTGTCTAATCTTTAGCTGAAGGGTGAACTTCAGGAGTGACTTCAGGACTGAGTTAAAAGGATGTCCAGGGGCCATACTTTTGGGGTTTCTGCAGTGTCTGTCAGACCAGTAAGTCTGGTCTTTTTTTGTGTGTGTGTGACTTTAAATTTTGTTCTACATTTTTCTCCTGCTCTGCTCAGGACTGTCTATTGTGATCACCGTCAGAGGAGTCAGTGGTGGTAGGTGGGCACCATTTAGTTGTTCTGGACTCAGTCTGGTGGAGGCTATGGTAGTTGTGGTCCATTAGTCCTTTGGACTAATCTTTCCCTTGTTTCTTTGGTTTTCTGCATTCTTCTTTGCTCCAGACAGGGTGGGACCAGTATGTGTATCTTAGATGGCCGCTCACAAGCTTTTAAGACCCCAGACACCCTACTCACCAAAGTAGGATGTAGAACATTTTCTTTATAAGCTGTGTTATGCCAATTGAGCTAGTTGTCCCCCGAGACCATGGTCTCAAGCCCTCAGTCCAGTAACTCAGTCCCTCAGAGAGTTTGGATGTGTCTATGAAGCTTTTATGACTCTGTTTTGGTCAAATTGTACTGACTTCCCCAGTATTGTGTACTGTCTTACCCTTCACCAAAGTTACCAGCTATCTATTGCCCAGTTAGTGTTTTTCCCTCCCCACCCCTCCCCTCCTGATAACCATCAAAGATTGTTTCTGTGTGTAAATCTTTTCATGAGTTTTTATAGTAGTAGTCTCAGACATTATTTGTCCTTTAGTGATTGACTTATTTCACTCAGTATAATGCCCTCCAGATTCATCCATGTTGTGAGATGTTTGGAAGATTCATCATTGTTCTTTGTTGTTGGGCAGTATTCCATTCTGTATATGTAGCATAATTTGTTGATCCATTCATCTGTCGATGAACACTTAGGTTGCTTCCATCTTTTTTGCTATGGTGAATAATGCTACAATGAACATAGGTGTGCATACGTCTATTCATGTGATGGCTCTTATTTTTCTAGGATATATTCCTAGGAATGGATTGCTGGATCATATTGGTATTTCTATTTCTAACTTTTTAAAGAAGTGCCATATGGTTTTGCAAAATGGTTGTACCATTTTGCATTCACACCAGCAGTTCATAAGAGTTCTAATCTCCCTGCAGACTCTCCAACATTTGTTATTTTCTGTTTTTTGATTAGTGCCTGTAATGTCAGGGTGAGATGGTATCTCATTGTAGTTTTTTTTTTTTAGTTGTGATTTAGGTGAAGGTTTACAGAGCAAATTAGTTTGTCATTAAAAAATACACATATTGTTTTATGACGTAGATTGCCAACCCTGCAACATGTCAACACTCTCCCATTCTTGACCTCGGGTTTACCATTTCCATTTGTCCAGCTTTCCTGTCCCCTCTTGCCTTCTTGTCCTTGTCCCTGTGCTGCTATGCTCATTGAGTCTTCTATATATGGTTGAACTATGTGTATTACTGTTTGTTTTATGGGCCTGTCTAATCTTTGGCTGAAGGGTGATCCCCAGGAGTGACTTCAGTGCTGAGTTAAAAATGGTGCCCGGGGCCATATTCTTGTGCTTATACTAGTCTCTGCTCTGTGAGACCACTAAGTCTGGTCTTTTTTTCTTTTTTTTTTTTGGTGAGTTTGAATTTTGTTCTACATTTTTCTTCTTTTCTGTCCAGGACCTCTATTGTGATCCCCATCAGAGCAGTTGGTGGTTGTGCTCAATGATTTGTTAACTGAACAAATTTAATGGATTCTTTCTTTCAGTTTTTTTTTTTAATTTCCAATGGCCATGCTAATATAAACCTAATGAATAAATTTGTTAGCAGTGTAAAGAGTAAAAATAGTTCATGTATTATGAAACTACCCATATGACTTAACTGTCACAGTCTGACATATTCCTAAATGCTTTAAACTTAGTGTGACTGAAAAAAAAAAGACAAAAAAAAAAAAAAACTGAAAGAGAATTTATTTTTTACTTACAATCAAGATATACTCTCAAAATATTTTGTCTAGTTAATTACTTAAAAGACCCATTACAACAAATTTATTGATTGTGCTTATAAAATAAAATTTCTTAAATCATTTAAATGATAAACTAAATATGATAAAAGTTTGGTTCTGTTGATAGTTAAGGAGATTTTACTAATTCTAATTAAAATACAGAATATCACAATTTTCCAAAGTTGAGCAAATCACAGCTCCAAAAGTATTATTTTTTTTAATATTCTGCATTCCAGTGAAGCTAATCCAAGATCATAAAAGAATTAAAAAAAAAAAATCAGTCATAGAGTGTGTTTATGTTATATTTTTCACATAATACAAGGCAAATTAATTTATTTTTGGAGTCAGTCTCTATGAGCAACCACACTGACCCATTTCTAGCTGTTTACACATTTGTTAACAAATCCAAATTTGTTAAAATATTTACATGCATGGATTTAGAAAAGAAAATCAGTTGTGATATTTGAGTTGGAGCATTAGTGTCAAAGTATTACTTGAGGCTGAAAAGGCGGAAGATATTGTTAAGGGCATTTTTAAACATAGCAAGGATTCACTTGGACTTGCTTACCAGAGTGTACATCAGAATAAAGCACTTTTGCATGCTGCTTTTCACTCTTTAAAGACTCAAAGAAGTCATAGGCAGTCCTTGATATACTGCTGGAGACTTGGGCATAACTCTGGAAAAGGACAATGTTACCACAGTTGTCCTGGCCTTGTTGACATCATTATGTTAGGATACCTGAGTGGGATGTGTGGGAGGAAGTTGAGAATCAAAGTTCAGTGCTTTGGTCCAGCATCTATTCCACATTATCATTTCTATGATGCTCATAGCAGACAATGAAACCATAACCCCAAAGTGGGGACATGAGTAGAAGGGTGGATAGTCATTCATGTCTCTGTTTATGTTTTCCTATCCCCAACTTCCTCCCCACCCCCAGCTCCTAGGCAATGCTCTGTGATGGGAAAGTGCAGGAAGCACAGTGGTCATGCATCCTCCTCTCGACTTCTGGAGACCAGGCAGTGGGAGTAGAGAAGGTCTATGGAATCTATGAGGAGAGAGCAGAGAGCAGAGTTTTCTTTAGTGTATAGATTAAGATCTCCCTGATTTATTTAGCTTGAAATTGATAATGAAATGCAGCATAAAAGGCATGTTTCTTTTTATTTAGAAATAGTTCCCACTCTGAAGAGTGTCAGTGTAGCAGCTTCTGTAAAATGCTGAGTTTAGTACCGCAGGAAGAAGTGCACAAATGCAGTGTCTCAACAGGAACTTTTAACAATTGTCAAACTGCCAACTATCTTTTGGTTCTGTAATGTTACACCTTTTGCATTCTCTGTCGTTACATTATTTGGCACTGCTAAAGGAAAAATCTTTGATAGCTGTCATGTTTATTTGGCTAAAGCTCTGCACAGTTAGGTGGTTGTTGCTGTTGTTAGGTGCCGTGGAGTCAGTTCTGACTCACAGCGACCCCACACACAACAGAATGAAATACTGCCTGGTCCTGCGCCATCCTCACAGTTGTTGCTATGTTTGAGCCCATTGTTGCAGCCACTTGTCAATCCATCTCGTTGAGGGTCTTCCTCTTTTTCACTGACCCTCTACTTTACCAAGCATGATGTCCTTCTCCAGGGACTGGCCCCTCCTGATAACATGCCCAAAGTATGTGAGATGAAGTTTCACCATCCTTGCTTCCAAGGAACATTCCAGCTGTACTTCTTCCAAGACAGATTTGTTCTTTCTTCTGGCAGTCCATGGTATATTCAATATTCTTCACCTTCACCAACACCATAATTAAAAGGCATCAATTCTTCAGTTTTCCTCATGCACTGTCCAGCTTTTGCGTGCATACAAGGTGATTGAAAACACCATGGCTTGGTACAGGTGTACCTTAGTCCTTTAAGTGACCAGTTAGGTTGCAGGTGTTAAAGCAGGGAATTTAAACTCAGATTAGAGCTAGACAGTAATGTTGAATCAGATCTACAATGTGCTACCTTTGTATATGGCTGATGTCACAGCACACCTGACTGCCTCATAAAGCAGCAGTGCTAATTTGTGCATATGATCATTGATGAGTTTTGTAGGTCATTTCTAAATCTGGTGGACAAGTCATTTCTTGACAAATTACTGTTTAATTCTAACACATTTTTGAACTCTTCAATAAAATGTTATCATTATCCTACATTTTTAGAATGTATTTTAACTTTTCAAAATAGCATAGACTTATTTCTGACTGAGGAAACACTTAAAAGCAATCATGTTAGGACAAAACAAAACAAAACAACACATTGTAATGAGATTTGTAATCATAATTGCTATTTAAATCAAATGTAATTTTAATGTCATGGTTTAGTTTTATGATTTACTGTGTCTTGCAAAATAATGTGGTATGGTGGGAAGAGTGTGGGCCCCAAAGTGAAGAAGATGTAGATGGAATCCTTATCCTGTCTCTGTTATACCTTGTGACCTTGAGCAAGCCAGCTGTGCCTCAGTTTCTTTGCCATTTACAGTTAGTGTATACACATGTCTGGTCCATGGCAGGTTCTTGGAATCTACTACTGTGAGCTTGATGTATCACCTTTGGGTTGTGCAAGTAGGTTGCCCTCCAGAGCACAGAGGAGGGGAATCTTTCCTTCTGTTCTCTTCCTGGGAGAATCTAGGTCACCCTTTCACAAGTTTCCTATTTCCATAGACTCCAGAGTTTGAGTAAAGTAGCTCTAACTTGTGGATTTTCATGTATCTATATGGACAATCAGAGGCAAGAATGGACAATCAGAGGCAAGAAGGACTATAGGGGAAAACTTTGTAATGTGAACTTATGATCTAATTCAGTAATGCAACAATTTTTTACTAATTTCCTTATATGCCAGGCAGTGGACTCTGTGTCACAGAAATGAAGAGCAGTAAAACCCCATCTTTACTCTCATGTGCTCATGGTGCCGTTGTTGTTCTAAGTTACTGTTGAGTTGCACCGACTCGTGGTGACACCACGTGCAGTGGAACAAAACGCTGGATGCCCTGTCTCATGCCATGCTCGTGATCAAGTGTGGATTGGACCATTGTGACAAGGTCCTGTTTTCTGTCTGTAGAAGGCAAGGCCCCCTTTGTGTAAAGCAGTTCCTTCAGTTGTTAAGAATGTAAATGAACAGTAGTCTTGCCTTAGTGGAATGACATTATGAGTTTATTCTAGTTATCCTGTCCTTCTACAAATAGTTCAATTCATTTTTAGAGATTATGACGTAGGATTAGTAATATAGTAGACTCCATAGATGTGAGACATTATCATGGTTTCAGGAAAGGGCACAGGCTTTGAACTTGGGCCTTGGTCTTGAATTTGTGCTAGCTTATCCTGGGAAGATTTCATTGCCTTTCTTGTTCTCAGTTTTTTGTATGTAAATATGAGGGTGATAATACCTAGTCCCTTATATTTTCTATCTAAATGATCATATTGTTTTGTCATTCCTCTGAGCTTCCATTATTAATAAATAAATTTTATTTAAACTAATAAAAGAAAGCCTGTAAGGGTCTTTACACCATTGAGTTTTAGTGTGTAAGCACTGTTAAAGCCCTTTTAAATAGAATATTACTAAGTCCTGATACCTGCTACAACATGGATGAACCTTGAAAACATTATGCTGAGTGAAATAAGTCAGTCACAAAAGGACAAATATTGTATGATCCACTTATATGAAATATCTAAAATAGGCAAATGTATGGAGACCAAAGTTTATTAGTGGTTCCCAAGGCAGGTGGGAGGGAGAGGGAAAGGATGACTCATTGCTTAGGGTACACTGAGCTTCTTTTAAGGGAGATGGAAAAATTTGAAAAGAGATGGTAGTGATGGTTGAACAGCATGATGAACATAAGTTAATGTCAATGAACTTTCCATGTGAAGAATGTTGAAATGGCAAATGTTTTGTTACATACATATATGTTCTTGTGTGCCATTGACTTATAGTGACCCTATATGACAAAGTAGAACTGCTCCATAGGGCTTCCTATGCTGTGATCTTTACAGGAGAAGATCACCTGGTCTTTTCTCTTGTGGAGCAGCTGGTAAGTTCAAGCCACCAACATTTTAGTTAGCAGCCAAGCACTTAACCATTGTGCTACCAGGGCTGCTTATGTATATATTTACCACAATTAAAAAAAATTAATTTATAAGATACAAGCCTGACTTTGATTTTTGAGTGCTAAACTTCTAAGGAAGGAAACAGGGCTGCCATGTCATATCTGACTGCAGTTTACACACTGCATAAGTAGATGTGGTGTCCCTGTCAGAAGATCTAACTTTGATTCCCATTCTCCTCAGCATTCTGTGCTACAAAAAAAAAAAAAAAAAAACAACTCATCAGAGCAGTTATAGGATTAAAGAGACTTATTTTACAATGTGCTCCAGAGTTACTTTTAGGTAGAATTTCAAAGTTGTTGTATCTAAGCGGCCTCTGCTCTCCTTTTTTTCTTTTAGTCATCCTAGTCATCTGGAATCTTCTTTCTCGCATTCCTGTATCTCTGCAACCGTTGCTTTTTGGAAAGAATGTGCTTCAATGCACTTACACCGTTAAATATTTAAGTGAGAAAAGTTTGCTGAATTTTAACTGGAGATAATGTGTTAATGGTTCTCAAGCTTTTATCATTCTCACCTGGACTAGCACAGCAGCTTCTTGATTAAATTTTTCCTTCACATAGTCTGCCATTTGCAACTCAACTTGCCTACTACTATCAGAGTTGTCATTTTGTTGCTCCTTTAAATCCTTCATTAGCTTTCTGTTCTGTTGCTAATAGGGTAAAAACCAAATTTACTAGTGATGCAAAAATGGCTTTTCAAGACCTTTACTTTTCTTCCCCCCAGTTTTCCCTTTTAAACCTTCTGTTGTAGTCACATGAAATCACTTCCCTTTCCTATCTTCAGACCTCTCTGCCTTATTCCTGTTCTTCTTCCTACTGGGTATTCTCTCCCCACTCCTCTGCTCCCCATGTATCTTCTTTAGCTGGCAAACTCCTGTGCATCCTCTAAGTCCACAACTCTCTAAAGCCCTTTACAGAAGTATTCTGTCTGTGTTGTTGTTGTTAGGTACCAGCGATTCAGTTCCCACTCATAGCAGCCCTGTGTACAATAGAAGGAAACGCTGCCTGGTCCCTGTCTGTTAGCAGTAGATTTTTATAACTATTGCTTTCATAGCACTTTTCATATGATATCCTGTATATTTATTATTTTGTGTTCTTTTTCCCCCGTCTTAGGCTGGGTTCTCTAGAGAAGCAAAACCAGTAAAGCGTATATATGTATAGATAGATAGATAGATGTAGATAGATATAGATACATAGATACAGATAGATAGATAAATAGATTTATATCAAGGAAACAGCTCACGTGATTGTAGAGGCTAGAATGTCCCAAGTCTGTGGATCAGGGTAGAGACCTCTCCCAAGTCATGTAGCCAAAGAAGCTGGCGAGCCCAAGATTGGCAGGTTGGAGAGCAGGGTTCCCAATCACAGGCTGTGAAGGTTGACAAATTCCAAGATTGGCAGGCAAGACTACAAGGTTTCTTCTGATTCACATAGCTGCAGGGGCTGGCGAACCCAAGATCAGTAGGTCAGAGAGCAGGGCTCCACTCACAGACTGTGAAGATCGACGAATCTCAGGTTTGGCAGATAAGCTGACAGCTCAAGTCCCAAAAACCTGAGATGAGATGACAGGAGGCAGCCGCAGGATCTGGAGTGAGCAAAAAACCAGAACGTCTGCTTATATTCAGATGTAGGCCCCATCCCCAAGGAGACTTCCTTTCATCAGATTGGCTACTCACAGTATATTCAATCATGGGAGTGATCACATTAAAACACTGAGAATCATGGCCCAGCCAAGCTGACACACAATTTTAACCACCACAGTCCACCCTTGTCAACTTGGCACATATACACATCTCCTTAAACCATACATAATCTCTGAATAAAGACAATTAGAAAGTCATACTTGCGCTAACGTGATACAACTAACACGCTTACAATCGAAAATGCACTAGCCCCATTTACATCTTATATTTTATAAGTGGAGACAAAAATATTCTTTGCACACATACAAAGCAGAAATACTCATAACAATTACAGTCCGTGTTTCTGCAACAGGTCACGTGGCCGTAACTGGTATTTAGAACTACCTTCTTCCACCACCCATTCTGTATTCCCTTTGCCCTCAGCAAGCACCTCAGCTGGTTGTGGTTCTTTGCCTGGTGGGGTTACCCAAACCTTCATTCCTGAAGGGTCTGGGTCATTAGTAGCCATGTCGGAATTAGGTTACTGTAGCTTTTCATTGACTTTACTCACAGGACATGGTAGTATTAAGAGATGCCCTAAGGAATCTCCTGCATTCCAGACATACTCTTTTTTACCTCCATTATGTAATATCAATCCGATTTCCTCTTGGTAATCAAGATCAGTCACAGCAGCCAGTATGGTAACTCCCTTCTTTGCCTGTTGATCCAGAGGCATAAGGAGCCTGAAATGGCCAGGTGGCATTCTTAACTTCCAGTTCAATGGCATTAGTGATGTGTCTCCAGGTGGGAGCATTCTTCCCTTTGGAGCTAAGACCTCTAGGCCTGCAGAGCATAAGGTCAAGGGGACAGGAAGCAAAAATCTTGGCAGTGGGTCACTAGGGGTAATAGTGAGTGGTGCCGCTCCCATTTTCACCCCTTGGTTCCTGGACCCATGAATCTTGGCTATGGGAGAAAGAGCACCATATAGTGGACACTGGTTTAGAGCATATACAGCCTCCTGGAGAACATTGTCCCAACCCTGCAAGGTATTGCCACCTAGCTGGTGTCATAATTGTGTCTTTAGAAGGCCATTCCATTGTTCTATCAAGCCAGCTGCTTAAGGATGATGGGAAACATGGTAAGACCAGTGAATTCCATGATCACGGGACCACTGCTGCACTTCATTTGCTGTGAAGTGAGTCTCTTGATCTGAAGCAATGCTGTGTGGGATACCATGACGGTGGATAAGGCATTCTGTAAGTCCATGGATGGTAGTTTTGGCAGAAACATTGCATGCAGGGAAGGCAAATCCATATCCAGAGTAAGTGTCTATTCCAGTAAGGACAAAATGCTGCCCTTTCCATGAGGGAAGTGGTCCAGTGTAATCAACTTGCCACCAGGTTGCTGCCTGGTCACCTCGAGGGATGGTGCCATATAGGAGACTCAGTGTTGGTCTCTGCTGCTAGCAGATTGGGCACTCAGCAGTGGTTGTAGCCAAGTCAGCCTTGGTGAGTGGAAGTCTGTGCTGCTGGGCCCATTCATAACCTCCATCCCTGCCACCATGGCCACTTTTTTCATGAGCCCATTGAGCAATGACGGAAGTAGCTGGGGAAAGAGGATGACTGGTTTCCACAGAACGCGTTATCCTATCTACTTGATTGTTAAAATCGTCCTCTGCTGAGGTTACCCTTTGGTGAGCATTCACGTGAGACACAAATATCTTCACTTCTTCAGCCCATTCAGAGAGGTCTATCCACATACCTCTTCCCCATAAATCCTTGTCTCCAATTTTCCAATCAAGTTCCTTCCAAGCCCCTGACCATCCAGCCAAACCATTGGCCACAGCCCATGAATCGGTATATAATCGCACATCTGGCCATTTCTCCTTCCAAGCAAAGTGAACAACCAGTTGCACTGCTTGAAGTTCTGCGCACCATTCTCCTTCAGGGAGGTCCCAGAAAGGGGTTGTAGTGCTGCCGCAGTCCGCTTTCGAGTGGTGCCTGCATATTGCACAGAACCATCTGTAACCAGGCACGAGTTTTCTCTTCGTCAGTCAATTGATCATAAGGAACTCCCCGTGAGGCCGTAGGTGCAGACTGGGAGATGGAAGGTAATGTGACAGGAGTGGAGACCATGGGCATTTGGGCCACTTCCTCATGCAACTTACTTGTGCCTTTGGGTCCTGCCCGGGCCCAGTCTTGAATATACCACTTCCATTTAATGATGGAGTGCTGCTGTGCACGTCCAACTTTATGACTCTGTGGGTCAGACATCACACAGCTCATGATAGGAAGCTCAGGCCACATGGTGACTTGGTGTCCCATGGTTAAGCATTCAGTCTCTACTAAGGCCCAGTAACAAGCCAAAAGTTGTTTCTCAAAAGGAGAGTAGTTATGTGCAGAGGATGGCTGGGCTTTGCTCCAAAATCCTAAGGGTCTATGCTGTGATTCGCCAGTAGGGGCCTGCCAAAGACTCCAAATAGCATCACTATCTGCCACTGACACTTCAAGCACCATTGGATCAGCCAGATCATATGGTCCAAGTGGCAGACCGGCTTGCACAGCAACCTGAACCTGTTGCAGAGCCTTCTCTTGTTCTGGTCCCCACTCAAAACTAGCAGCTTTTTGAGTCACTTGATAAATAGGCTTGAGTAGCACACCCAAATGAGGAATATGTTGTGTCCAAAATCCGAAGAGGCCCACTAGGCATTGTGCCTCCTTTTTAGTTGTGGGAGCAGCAAGATGCAACAACTTATCCTTTGCTTTAGAAGGAATGTCTTGACATGCCCACACCACTGGACCTCTAGAAATTTCACTGAAGTGGAAGGTGCTTGAATTTTTGTGGGATTAATTTCCCACCTTCTAGCACGCAAATGTTTTACCAATAAGTCCAGAGTCATTGACACTTCTTCCTTACTAGTCAAATCAGCATATTATCATCAATGTAACGGACCAGTGTGACGTCTTGTGGAAGGGAAAGGCGATCAAGGTCCCCGCAGACTAAATTATGACATAGGGCTGGAGAGTTGATGTAGCCCTGGGGTAGGCAAGTGAAGGTGTATTGCTGGCCTTGTCAGCTGAAGGCAAACTGCTTCTGGTGGTCCTTTGAAACAGGTATGGAGAACAAGCCATTAGCCAGATCAATAGCTGCATATCAGGTACCAGGAGGTGTATTAATTTGCTCAAGCAGTGAAACAACATCTGGAACAGCAGCTGCAGTTGGAGTCACCACCTGGTTAAGTTTTCAATAATCTGCTGTCATTCTCCAAGATCCATCTGTTTTTTGCACAGGTCAAATAGGCGAGCTGAGTGGGGATGTGGTGGGAATCATCACCCCTGCATCCTTAAAGTCCTTCATGGTGGCAGTAATCTCTACAATCCCTCCAGGAATGCGGCATTGCTTTTGGTTTACTATTTTCCTAGGTAGGGGCAGTTCTAATGGCTTCCACTTGGCTTTTCCTACCATAATAGCCTTTACTCCATTTGTCACGGATCCAGTGTGGGGGTTCTGCCAGTTGCTGAGCATATCTATTCCAATTAGGCATTCTGGAACTGGGGAAATCACTGCAGGATGGGTTTGGGGACCCACTGGACCTACTGTGAGACAGACATGAGCCAAGACTCCATTAATAACCTGACCTCCATATGCTGCCACTCTGACTGTTGGGCAGTGACATTTTGGGTTTCCTGGAATTAGAGTCAGTTCAGAGCCAGTATCCAGTAATCCCTGAAAAGTCTGATTATTTCCTTTTCCCCAGTGAACAGTCACTCTCATAAAAGGCCATAGATTCCTTTGGGGAAGGCTGGGAGAAAGATTGACAGTAAAAATTTTTGGCAGTATATTGGAGTCCTTCCTCAAGGGGACCCGGCCTCCCCTTTATTCAAGGGGTTGTGGATCTTTAAACTTGGTCAAATCTGGGAATTGACTGAGGGACCATGACTCTCTATTCTGGCGATTCGAGTTAGACTGCTGTTCACCTGACCTAGAATTCATCCATTTGTATAGATCAAGTAAATATTTAGTAGATTTCCTATCTATTTCACTCCTAGGGACACCATGACTAAGTAGCCAATGCCATAAGTCCATACAAGTCAGACTATTCTGATTACTGCTTTGCTCCTCTGTCCATTACTGTAACCACGCCCACCTTGTCTTTGTCGATTGAGTGTAGCCACTTGACCCCTACTACTGTGGGGTCTGATCAACCCTATTGTAGTTAGGTGTCTTAATTCAGTTCGGGCAGTTCCCACTGTCAAATTTGACTTACATAAAATAGCATCACAGCAGTCTTCAAGGATACTGGAGTGTCCTTCACAAATTTGTTCCTCACAGTTGTGGTAAAAGGTGTGTCCTCTGGGCACTCCATGTGTGAGTCTGTGGGTCTAATTTGATAAATCCACTCTAGCATGTCAGTTTCCCTAAATCTTTGGATACCTTCTTCTAAAGTATACCAAGGCAGATCTGGTACTTCAGCTTGATTTTGTGTAGGCCACCTTGTAATCCATGCTTCAGCAACCCAACCAAATAAACTATTAGATCCTTTCCTAACTTCTCTAGTTGAAATGTTGAATGAACAATCTGTGCTTAGTGGACCAATATCAATAAACTCAGACTGATCCATCTTTATGTTCCTTGCACCATTATCCCACACGCTTAATAGCCATTCCCACACATATTCCCCAGGTTTCTGTTCGTACATATTAGAAAAGTCAAGTAGTTCTTTTGGAGTGTAGCGTACCTCCTCCTGGGTCACACTTTAGTCTTCACCTTTTGGTGCTCACTTTGACTTAAGCCTAGTTATAGGTCTAGAAGACAGAATCGGTAGTGTGGAATTGTTTTGAGAACATTCAGCATTGTCTTGTAAAGCATCTGCCTCAGGCGATGCCCCAGGCAATGACTCAGGCAAAGGCTCTTTAGAGGCAGCTGGGCTAGGGCTAATCTCATTAGACAGGAGTTGAGGGGCTAATGGTTTTTCTGGGCAGGATTGTTTAGCAGACAAGGATGAAGTAATCTCCTGAGATGGGAGCTAGTTCTGCTGGCAGGAGTGATTCAACGGAATTTAAGGGCTCAGTGTCACCAGCTTCCTGATTATTTGCCTTTATGTCCCCATCCCAAGTTTAAGGATCCCATTTCTTCCCAATCAATGCCCTTACTTTAACTTCAGACACCTCTCGAGGTTGGCAATTGAGCTGGTGTTGTAATTCAGCCACCCTTACAATAAGACTCTGGGTATGTTTTTTGGCAATCTCAGCTCTGTTACTACAAGAAATAAGGCTTTCTTTCAAAGCACAAGTGGAAGCCTTGAGGTCACATATGTGGCACTTGAGCTTTGACTCTGAAGCCCTGAGTGCATCTCTTTCTTTCACCAGTTTGTCTAGTGAAAGTAGGACAAACTGACCAGCTTCTTTATACTTCTCATTCTGACAAAGTTGTAGGAAGATATCACACATGTGTTCACCCTAAGCCTTGCCTTTCACCAATACCTGATCTACTGGTGGTGATATTTTGCATATTTGTATCACCACCTCACTCCATGGACTAGCAGTATCCTCTTTACTGCTGGAAGCAGAGTCATCAACCTCTTTAAGACTAACCAGATTTGAGCACCAATTTAGAAAACTCATCCTTACAATTTTGTTTCTCTAGAACCACTCTTGGTACCAAATGTCTTAGGCTGGGTTCTCTAGAGAAGCAAAACCAGTAAAGCATATAAATATGTATATATATATATATATATATAGAGAGAGAGAGAGAGAGAGAGAGAGAGAGATTTATATCAAGGAAACAGCTCATACGATTGTAGAGGCTAGAATGTCCCAAGTCCATGGATCAGGGTAGAGGCCTCTCCCAAGTCACACAGCCACAGAAGCTGGCAAGCCCAAGATTGGCAGGTTGGAGAGCAGGGCTCCCGCTCACAGGCTGTGAAAGTTGACAAATTCCAAGGTCTGTAGGCAAGACCACAAGGTTTCTCCTGATTCACATAGCTGCAGGGGCTGGCGAACCCAAGATTGGCAGGTCAGAGAGTAGGGCTCCACTCACAGGCTGTAAAGATCCACGAATCCCAAGTTCGGCAGATAAGCTGACAGTTCAAGTCCCAAGAACCAGAGATGAGACAACAGGAAGCAGCTGCAGGATCCAGAGTGAGCAAAAAGCCAAAACATCTGCTTATATTCAGATGCAAGCCACATCCCCAAGGAGACTCCCTTTCATCTGATTGGCTACTCACAGTATATTCAATCATGGGAGTGATCGCATTAAAACACTGAGAATCATTGCCCAGCCAAGTTGACACACAATCTTAACCATCACACCCCCACAAATGTAAGAGTTTCTAAAAAGAGGGCAGCTGACATAGGTTGGGTGGATTTTGTATCTGATCCTCTTAACCCTATGAATCATTGGAGCCACATCACAGTCCAACAGCTTTGTGGACAGTACCTTTGATCAACTTTCCTCCTTTCTTAAGCAGTTGACAGTGTTCTTCAGAAGAAGCTTATCACTGCTTTGGTAATGAGCAACTCAGGTGATTCATTGTGTTTGTCAAATCAAAACTGTACCCAGAGAATAGACATCACTCATTATCTGGCTAAAAATGTTTTAAACAATTCATATTGCTGTAAAAGGTGTAAGAATAAATATTTAACTTATAAGATTAGATGACATGATGCATATGCTGCTGTAACTTTATTAATAAAGAAATTATTATTATTGCTAATATGAATAAGGATAAAATTTGGCTCTGAGTAGCTACATAAATATGTAATGCTAAATTAAAAATTTCAAATTATTTTTATATAAAATTAGATAGTTTGATATTTTACTCACATAATCTAACATTGAAGTAAAAGGAACTAATTTCCCTTATGAAATCATATTTAGGAAAAGAGATCATAGTTAACAAAAATGTGTTAGCCATATAAAAGATAATCAGTTTTCATAGTGACATATACTATAAACACTGTTCAACAAACATATGAAGAGCAATAGAATTTTGTTGCTGAAGATGAAAAGACCTATTAGTGATTATGCATACCTCAAATGGCTTATAATCTATACAGGAAGACAGCTATACTTTAAAAAAAAAAAAAAAAAAAACATGATAAAAGGCTGGCAAATAGGACCTACCAAAAATAGTTCCCTGGGATTGCAGTGGCCTGAAACTTTAAGGATGAATGGTAATTGAAAGGGTCTTTAAAGAAAAGATGAGAGATGATAGATTCGGAGCGGGAGGAGGAAAAAAGAGGGTAGAGCAACTGTTTTCCATTTATAGGAAAAATGCCATGAGCCAAGTGAAGAGGCAGGAGTCTTGTTTGACAGCCATTTTGATAGGATTAATACAAAATAATAGCTAGTATTACTGATTACTATATGTCAAGTACTCTGTAAGTGCTTTATGGGTATTACCTCATTTCATCCCTAAGAGATAGGTACTATAGATAGTGATAGTATGCCCATTTTATAGAAGAGAAAACTGAAGCACAGAGAAATCAAGTAATTTGCCAAGGTTATATAGTAAGAGCTCCTGAGTATGCTTGCAACCATGATCTGATCTACTCTGAGTTATGTAGGTTATTAGTGATAGATAATGTTTGAGAAATAATTGAAAACAAAGCTTTGAAAAAATTAGTGGACAGCCTTTCATGCTTGACTAAGAATGTTGGTTTATTTTGTAGAGGCAAGGAGGAATCAGTGATACTTTTTAACAGCGACATGGGTAAAGTAATAAAAGATTCATCTAAAAACTAGACTTCACTTGCATGTATATAGATGTATATCACTTGCGTGTATATAAATTTCATTTGTATGTTAAGGACCACAGTAGGGTGTCCGTACATGAGATAATGAGGACCTATAGCAAATAAAATAGAGAACTGCCAGAAGGCAGTGAGAGCCTAGTTACCTTATTCATCATGCTTATCTTGAATGTTTCCCCTTTCTTCACTTTCCAACAATATGTTCATTTTAAATTATGAGTATAATCTTCCAGCATAGAGGTTATACATCTTTTCTTTTTTAATTCATTTTTATTGCAGTCTGTGTCACAGTTTTTAGTATGAATACCAAAACCTGTTACTGACAAGTTGATTCCAACTCATGGTGACCCCATGTGTTACAGAGCAGAACTGCTCCATAGGGTTTTCTTGGTGGTCATCTTTACAGAAGCGGATTGTCAGGCCTTTCTTTCCTGGTGCCATTGGTGATTTGAAATACCAACCTTTAGGTTAGTAGTCAAACACAAACCATTTACGCCATACATGTTACATACAAGTAAATTTGGAAGTCTGTCCCTTAGTTACTCAGCTGAGCAAGTTTATTAGGAAGTCATTTGATGGTACTGGTTAACATTATGGTTAATATTGTGAAGAATGGGAATTCCAGAGCACTTAGTAGTGCTCATGCAGAATCTGTACATAGACCAAGAGGCAGTCATTCAGACAGAACAAGGGGATACTGCATGGTTTAAAATCAGGAAGGTATCCATCAGGGTTGTATCATTTCACCATACTTATTCAATCTGTATATTGAGCAAATAATCTTAGATGCTGGACTATATGAAGAAGAACGCAGCATCAGGATTGGTGGAAGACTCACTAACAACCTGCAATATGAAGATGATACAACCTTGCTTGCTGAAAGTGAAGAGGACTTGAAGCACTTACTGATGAAGATCAAAGACTTCAACCTTCAGTATGGATTACACCTCAACATAAAGAAAACAAAAATCCTCACAGCTGGACTATAAGCAACATCAAGATAAATGGAGAAATTACTGAAGTTTGTCAAGGGTTTCATTATACTTGGATCCACATCAACACCCATGGAAGCAGCAGTCAAGAAATCAAAAGATGTATTGAATTGGACAAATCTGCTGCAAAAAACTTCAAGTGTTAAAAAGCAAAGATGTCACGTTGAGAACTAAGCCATGATATTGTCAATAGTCTCACATGCATGTTAAAACTGGACAGTGAATAAGGAAGACCAAAAAAGAATTGATGTCTGTGTGTTATGATGTTGGTGAAGAATATTGAATATAACATGGACTGCCAAAAGAACGAACAAATCTTTCTTCGAAGTAGTACAGCCAGAATGCTCCTTAGAAGTAAGGATGGCGAGACTTTGTCTCATGTACTTTGGACATGTTATCAGAAGGGATCAATCCTAGGAGGAGGACATCATGCTTGATAAAGTAGAGGGTCAGCAAAAAAGAGGAAGACCCTCAGTGAGATGAATTCACGCAGTGGCTGCAACAATGGTCTCAAACATAGCAATGATTGTGGGATGGTATAGGACCCGGCAGTGTTTTGTTCTGTTGTACATAGGATCAGTATGAGTTGGAACTGACTTGCTGGCATCTAGCAACAAGAACAGCAACAATAATTGGTACTTATGCTTTTCTCAGTCAAAATTTTCTCTCAAGTAGAGCACTCATCTTATTTCTGGAATACTGAAATATCTTCAAAATGATTTACTGGCTAATAATTCTGTGCTATGCCACAGCAGTCTCTATACCAGTGTGTCTCAAAGTGTTTGTGATGAAGGGCCTTTTTAATTTTAATTTTATTTTAATCAATCATGAACTGATAAGCAAATATGTATTTCTAGAAAAAGAAAATGAAATAAAATACAAGCTACCAGCCTCAATTCTTTTTTATTATTATCTGTTTATTGTTATGCAGCCTTGGTGGTACAGTGGTTAAGAGCTCAGCTGCTAACCAAAAAATTGGCAGTTCGAATCTACCAGCTGCTCCTTGTAAACCCTATGCTCTATGGGGCTCTTCTACGCTGTCGTATAGGGTCACTATGAGTCGGAATCAACTTGACAGCAATGAGTTTGGTTTTTTTGGGGAGGGGCGGAGGGGTTTATTATTATTAGATTTATTCAAAATTCCTGTATCAAATTAGCATAAATATTTCTACATGCTTACTCTGAGTTTTGTACATATATTGTCATGGACTGGCAACAAACTATTTACCGACTGACTCTGGCACTTAGTCCTTGGACCACCCTTTCAGTAGCACTGCATCTCCCAGCAGCCAAAGTGATCTTTTAAAATATGAATTACATCATTTTATTCCTCTGCTTATAATCTTCGTATAACTTCTCCTTGCACTTGGGATAAAATTCAAAGTTCTTATCCTGCTGGCTAAGGTCCTGCTTCATCAGACATTACTCTTGCTCTCCAGCTTCTTGTCCCACCCTCCCCTTGGCTCACTTTGCTCAAGTACATTAACTGTCTTTCAGTTCCAGAGTGCACCTGCCTCTTTCCCATCTCAGGGCCTTTCCACTGGGAGTCTCTTTCCCTCCTTTAACCTGACACCTGCTCATCCATCGACCCTCAGCTTTGTAGACAGGCCTTCTCTGCTTATTTCATTTACATTCTATCTCCACATTATGCTCTTTCTCACACCTTCTTCCAACATGACAATTTATAATTATCTATTTTTTTATTGTACTTTAGATGAAGGTTTACAGAACAAACTAGCTTCTCGTTAAACAGTTAGTACACATATTGTTTTATGACATTGGTTAACAACCCCCATGACATGTCAAACTTTCCCTTCTTGAACTTGAGTTCCCTATTACCAGCTTTCCTGTCCCCTCCTGCCTCCTAGTCCTTGCCCCTGGGCTGGTGTGCCCCTTTAGTCTTGTTTTGTCCTATGGTCCTGTCTAATCTTTGGCTAGGAGGTGAATCTCAGGAGTAACTTCATTACTGAGCTTAAAGTGTGTCCGGGGACCATACTCTCAGGATTTCTCCAGTCTCTGTCAGGCTAGTAAGTCTGGTATTTTTTTTCAGTTAGAATTTTGTTCTGCATTTTTCTCCAGCTCTGTCCGGGACCCTCTGTTGTGATCCCTGTCAGAGCAGTCAGTGGTGGTAGCCAGGCACCATCTGGTTGGACTGGACTCAGTCTGGTAGAGGCCATGGTAGTTGTGGCCTATTAGTCCTTTGGACTAATCTTTCCCTTGTGTCTTTAGTTTTCTTCATTTTCCCTTGCTTCTGAAGGGGTGAGAAGAGTGGAGTATCTTAGAGGATCACACACAGGCTTTTAAGACCCCAGACTGTACTCACCAAAGTAGAATGTAGAACATTTTCTTTATAAACTATGTTATGCCAATTGAGCTAGTCATTTCCCTGAGACCATGGTCCCCACAGCCGCCAGCTCAGTAATTCGGTCCCTCAAGGAGTTTGTATTTGTCCATGGAGCTTCCATGACCTTACCCTGAACAAGTTGTGCTGGCTTCCCCAGTATTGTGTACTGTCTTACCCTTCACCAAAGTTAACACTTATCTATTGTCTATTTAGTAGTTCCCCCCCACCCCTCCTGTCCCTTGTAACCATCAAAGATTGTTTCTGTTTGTGTGTAAACCTTTTCATGAGTTTTTACAGTAGTGGTCTCATACAATATTTGTCCGTTTGTGATTGACTTATTTCACTCAGCATAATGCCTTCCAGATTCATCCATGTGAGTTGTTTCGCAGATTCATCATTGTTTTTTATCTTTGCGTAGTACTCCATTGTGTGTATGTACCATAGTTTGTTTATCCATTCATCTTTTGATGGGCATCTAGGTTGTTTCCATCTTTTTGCTATTGTGAACAATGCTGCAGTGAACATGGGTGTGCATATGTCTATTCGTGTGATGGCTTTTATTTCTCTAGGATATATATTCCTAGGAGTGGGATTGCTGGATCATATGGTATTTCTATTTCAAGCTTTTTAAGGAAGCGTCATATTGTTTTCCAAAATGGTTGTACCATTTTGCATTCCCACCAGCAGTGCATAAGAATTCCAAGTTCCCCACAGCCTCTTCAATGTTTGTTATTTTCTGTTTTTTTTAATCCGTGCCAGTAATACAGGGTGAGATGGTATCTCACTGTGGTTTGATTTGCATTTCTCTAATGGCTAGTGATCGCAAGCATTTCCTAATGTGTCTGTTAGCCGCTTGAATGTCTTCTTTGTTGTAGTATCTGTTCATTTCCTTTGCCGGTTTTGTAATTGGATTATTTGTCTTTTTGTTGTAGAGGTGTTGGATCTTCCTGTAGATTTTAGAGATTAGACCTTTGTCTGATTTGTCATAGCAAATTTTTTTTCCCAGTGTGTAGGTTGTCTTTGTACTCTTGGTGAAGTCTTTTGATGAGTATAAGTGTTTAATTTTCAGAAGATCCTGGTTATCTAGCTTGTTTTCTGAGTTTGTATGTTGTTATTTATGGTTTGTATCCTGTTAATGCCGTGTTTCAGGGTCTTTAGCGTTGATCCTATTTTTTCTTCTATGATCCTTATAGTTTTTGGTTTTATATTTAGGTCTTTGATCCATTCTGAATTAGTTTTTTGTGTATGGTGTGAGGTATGGGTCCTGTTTCATTTTTTTTGCAGATGGACATCCAGTTTTGCCAGCACCATTTGTTAAAAAGACTGTCTTTTCCTCCATTTGATGGACCTTGGGCCCTTGTTGAAGATCAAGTGACCATAGGTGGATGGATTTAGATCTGGGTTCTTGATTCTGTTCCATTGGTTAATGTGTCTGTCATTGTACCAGTACTAGGCTGTTTTGACTACTGTAGCTGTATAGTAGGTTCTGAGGTCAGCTAGTGTGAGTCCTCCTACTTTAATCTTCTTCTTCAATAGTGCTTTACTTATCTGGGGCTTCTTCCTTTTCCATATATAGTTAATGAATGTTTTTTCCATCTCTTTAAAGAATATTGTTGGTATTTGGATGGGGATTTCACTGTATTTGTAGATTGCTTTGGGTAGAATTGTCATTTTCACAATATTGAGTCTACCTATCCGTGAGTATGGTATGTTCTTCCATTTATGTAGATCTCTTTTGGTTTCTTGCAGTAGTGTTCTTTGCATAGGTCATTTACATCCCTGGTTAGATTTGTTCCTAAGTATTTTATTTTGTTAGATGCTATTATAAATGTTATTGTTTTCCTGATTTCCTTTTTGTTGTTCTCTTCATTGATGTATAGGAATCCAATCGATTTTTATATGTTTATCTTGTATCCTGCTACTCTGCTGAATCTTCCTATTAGTTCCAGTAGTTTTCTCATGGAGTCTTTTGGGTTTTCTGTATGTAGTATCATATCATCTGCAAACAGGGGCAGTTTTATTTCTTCATTACTGATTTGGATGCCCTTTATTTCTTTTTCTTGCCTTATTGCTCTAGCTAGGACTTACAGCACAGTGTTAAATAGGAGTGGTGATAAAAGACATCCTTGTCTTGTTCCTGTTCTCAAGGGGAATGTTTTCAGCCTCTCTCCATTAAGAATGATGTTGGCTGTTGGTTTTGTATAGATGCCCTTCATTATGTTGAGGAATTTCCCTTCTACACGTATTTTATAGAGAGTTTTTATCAGGAATGAGTGTTGGACTTGTTGAATGCCTTTTCTGCATTGATTGAGATGATCATGTGATTCTTTTATTTATGTGATGGATCACGTTGATTGATTTTCTAATGTTGAACCATCCTTGCATACCTGGTATGAATCCTACTTGGTCATGGTGTATTATTGTTTTGATATGATGCTGAATTCTATTGGCTAGAATTTTGTTGAGAATTTTTGCATCTATAATCATGAGAGATATTGGTCTGTAATTTTCTTTTTTTTGTGTCTTTGCCTGGTTTTGGTATCAGGGTTATGCTGGCTTCATAGAATGAATTTGTAAGTGTTGCTTCCTTTTCTATGTTCTGAAATAGTTTGAGTAGTACTGGTGTAAGCTCGTCTCTGAATATTTGGTAGAATTCTCCAATGAAGCCATCCAGGCCAGGGCTTTTTTTTTGTTGGGAGGGTTTTTTTGTTTTTTTTTTTTTTAATTACCTTTTCAGTCTCTTCTCTTGTTATGGGTCTGTTCAGATTTTCAGCATCACTTTGTTATAGTTTGGGTAGATAGTGTGTTTCTAGAAATTTGTCCATTTCCTCTAGATTTTCGAATTTGTTGGAGTAAAGTTTTTCATAATAGTCTGTTGTGAGCCTTTTTATTTCAGTTGAGTCTGTTGTAATAACTCCCATTTCATTTCTTAGTTGGGTTATTTGCGTCCTCTCCTGTTTTCCTTTTGTCAGTTTGGCCAGTGGTTTGTCGATTTTGTTGATCCTTTCAAAGAACCAACTTTTGGTTTTGCTGATTCTTTCTATTGTTTTTCTATTCTCTATTTTGTTTATTTTTGCTCTGATCTCTATTATTTCCTTTTTCTGGTGGTTTTAGGCTTCTTTTGCTGTTCCCTTTCTATTTGTTCGAGTTGTGTAGCTAATGTTTTGATTTTGTCCCGTTCTTCTTTTTTGATGTGTGCATCTATTGCTATAAACTGAACCCTGAGTACTTCCTTTTCTGTGTCCCAGAGGTTTTGGTATGAAGTGTTTTCATTCTCATTTGATTCTAGGAATTTTTTTATTCCATCTTTGATTTCTTCTATTACCCAGTGGTTTTTAAGCAGGGTATATTTAGTTTCCCTGTAATTGATTTTTTTTTCCTTGCTCTTCCTGTTGTTGATTTCAACTTTGATGGCATTGTGATCAGAGATGATACTTTGTATTATCTCAGTGTTTTGGATTTTGTTGAGGGTTGCTTATGGCCTAAGATGTGGTCTATTCTGGAGAATGCTCCATGTGCGATGGAAAAGAATGTGTACTTTGCAGCTGTTGGGTGAAGTGTTCTATATATGTCCATGAGTTCAAGTTGTCTGACTCTGGCCTTTAGATCTTCTGTTTCTATGTTGAGTTTCTTTCTAGATGTTCCGTTCTTTACCAAGAGTGGTGTGTTGAAGTCTCCTACTATTATAGTGGAACTCTCAGTTTCTCTTTTCAGTGCTGTTAAAGTTTTTTTTAATGTATTTTGGAGCCCTGTCGTTAGGTGTGTAGATATTTATTATGGTTATATCTTCATGATAAATTATCCCTTTAATCATAATATAGTGCCCTTCTTTGTCTTTTGTGGTGGGTTTTGTTTAAAGTTTACTTTATTTGCGATAGTATTGCCACTCCTGCTCTTTTTTGGTGGCTGTTTGCTTGATGTTTTTTTTTTTTTTCCTATACTTTGATTTTTAATAAATTTATACCTTTGTTTCTAAGGTGTGTCTTTTGTATGTCCATTGATAGATCCTGCCTTTTTTTCCATTCTGTCACTCTCTGTCTCTATGGGTGCATTTAGGCCATTTACGTTTGGTGGAATTATTGATAGGTGTGATTTTTTTTGCTGTCGTTTTGTAGTGCTTTTTTTTTGTTGTGCTGACAGTTTCTTTATTCGTCTTACTCTCCTGTGCAGCATTCCTTTTGTTTGTGGATTTTTAAAAATTTCTTTTGTTTTTGTAGATTTTGTTTTTGCTGAGACTTTATGTTTTTCTTCATTTCGATGAGTACATTTGTTAACTTTCTTTGTGGTTACCTTGAAATTTACCTGTATCTTTCTAGGTTTGAACCAGTCTATTGTTACTTGGTATCACTTTGCTTTCCTCTCCATTAGAAAGTTGTATACCTACACTGTTTATTCCCTCTTTTATTGTTCTGACGTTGTTGTCATTTACAGATTAACTTCTCTGGTTCCCTGTTGTCAATGTTTAGGTTTTGAACAGACCTTGAGGGTTCATTTCCTAGGTTGGTATCTGGCTGGTGTTGTCTTGCATCCTAGATTCAGGCTATGGTCTGATGTTGTTTGTTCTCAAACTGAAGGACTCCCCTTAATAATTCTTGTAAATTTGGTTTGTTTTTTACATATTCCTTAATTTCTGTTTATCTGGAAATGTCTTAATTTCACCATCATATTTGAATGAGAGTTTTGCAGGATATGTTATTCTTGGTAGGCAGTTTTTTTCTTTCAAGGTTTTATATATGTCATCCCATTGCCTTCTTGCCTGCACGGTTTCTGCCGAGTAATAGAGCCTAGTCTTATTGTTGCTCCTCTGTATATGACTTTTCATTTTTCTTGAGCTGCTCTAAGGATTCTTTTGTTGTCTTTGGTTTTAGTGAGTGTGATTTTGATATGCCTTGGTGATTTTCTTTTGGAGTCTATCTTATATGGGGTTCATTGAGCTTGGATGGTCAGCTTTTCATCTTGCATGATATTAGGGAAGTTTTCCCTTCAATGATCCTCTCTGTGTTTTTCATTTTCTCCTCCTGTTCTGGAACTCCGATCACTCAAAAATTTTTGCTTTTGATTGTATGCCACGTAATTCTCAGGGTTTCTTCATTTTCATTTGTTCTTTTTTCTGATTTTTCCTTGAAGTTGTTTCCAACTTGTTTGCTTGTTTGTCTTCAGTTTAGCTGATCCTGTCTTGCATTGTTTCAGACCTGCTCCTCAGCCCTTCTAAGGCACTGCCCATTTCTGAAATTGTGTTGTTTATCTTTTGGATTTCTAATTGTTGTTTTTGTATGATTCTATTGTGAATTTATTTTGGCATTTTATCCCTGTGTTATTTTCCTGAATTCTTCCATTTGTTTTGTCTGTATTTTCCATCAGGTTGTCTGCCTTTTCCATGAATTTGTCTATTTTTTCCTCATTTTTGTCTGCTTTTTGCTTCAACTCTTGGATAGTTCTGAATATTAGAGATTTGAATTCCCTGTCAGGTAGTTCTAGTGCCTTTTCTCCTACTGTAAAGTCATCTGGTGTTTTATTTTGGATGCCTACTGGAACCATCTTGTCCTGTTTTTTAATATGTTTTATTTTTTTCTGCTGGCTTTGGGACATTCAGTAGTTATTTTATTTGTGTATTGATCGTAGATTTGTTTGTTTTGTCCTGCTTTTTTGTTTTATTTGCTGTGTCTTAGCAGGCTGGCTGTGCTTTCTTTCTTGTTTGCTGATCTGTGGACACGGTATTTTTCACCTCCTTGTCCAATGGGTAAGGCCCATCACTCAGCTGTGGTGCAGCATGACAGGTCCAGCTGAAGGGGAGGAGCTGGGATGGGTTGTTTGTGGCATGTACTGGGGCCAACAAGGTGAGCCAGGGGTCAGTGCATGACAGCTTTCAGTAGGTCGTGCCTTTGCTGCTCATGAGTGTGATGCTTAGCACATGGTACACATAGGCAGGAGGGAGGGGCAGGAAGGGGTTGTAATGTGTAGAGGTAGGTTGGGCATGGGAAAAAAGAGAGAGAAACAGGGACCAAAAAAAAAAAAAATAAGTGCTGAGGGAGCCTGCCATTGGAGTGGAGAGACAAGAAACCAAGAAATAAAGAAAAACAAAAAGGAAAAATAAATAAATAAATAAAAATTAAAAAAATAAAAAGAAACCCAGGGATTTCACCGACGCAGCTCCGCAGACTAGGGAAACGGCTCCCCAGCTATGCAGTACAGCCCGGCTAGAAGCAGTGGAGATGACACACAGTGCCAAGTATTCATGAGACAGGAAAAGAAGGTAAGTAGAAAGATATGAGAAACCGAGAAATGAAGAAAAGGAAAAAGGAAAAAAGAACGAGAAAACAAACAAACAAAAAAAGAAAAAGAAAAAAAAAGCCCCCAGGGATCCCACCAACATGGTGGAGCGGACTGGGGAAGCAGTTCCCCAGTCAAGTGGTGCTTCACAGGCTGTCAAGAAGAAGCAAAGATGGCACATGGAGTCAGGTGTTCAAGAGAAAGGAGGAGGAGGTGAGAGGCAGGGAAGAAAACAAAAGAGGCCAAAAAAAGCAACACAAGCAACAAAGAAATGTCACTGAAGAAGGCAGCTGATGTGGGCGGGGCGAATCCATGCGGCCTGGAATTGGCACCACCTGTGTCGTAGTTACAGCCTGCTAGGAAGCGGTAGATCGGCTCACCAGGAAGCAGCGAATCAGCCCGACAGGAAACTATGGATCGGCCCTTGGGGAAGCCTCAAATTGGCCCTCTGGGAAGTGGCAAAGGCTGAGCAGAGGGAGACAGGGTTGGGGGGTGGGGGTGGGAAAGTGTGTATTGCTGGTTACTGGGTGCTCTGTCTCCTGCTGGGAGCTCCATAAATCTGCTTTCCTGTACTCCCTGTCCACTGATCTCAACCAGGAGTCCAAGATAGTGGATCCGTGCTGTGGTAGCTGATAAGAGACCTCCACTTGCAACTCTCCTCACTCTCTGTTCTCTGTCAGTTTCTTATTCCATTTGGTGCTTTGTTGGGTTCTTTATCTCTTCATTTGATGCTTTGGGTTCCAGGATTGACGTCTGTCTCTGTTTTACTTGGTTTTTTGGGTCTTTGCTGTGGAAGGACGGCGTGGTGCTTCTGTCTATAGCGCCATGTTGGCTCCACCTTGTAATTGTCTATTTTAAGTCAATTTCTATTTAAATATAATATACATACAGAAGATGCAAAAATCATGAGTGCAGTGAATTATCAGAAAGTGATGTCATCCATGTAATCAGCACCCAGATTAAGAAATAGACCATTACAAGTACTCTACGAGTCTCCTTTTATTCCTCTTTCCCATCATTATCTTCCTCCAAGTGTTGCCTGTTTTTGAACTTTGCATGAATAGAGTCACAAAGTAGGTACTCCTTAGGGTCTGGCTTCTTTTACTTAACATTATGTTTGTGAAATTCACTCATGTTACTACGTGTAGTTGTAGTTTGTTCATTCTCCTATCTGTATAGCATTTCACCGTATGACTGTACCACAATTTATCAATTTTACAATAGATGGGCATTGCTGATTTTGGGTTATTACAATACCCTGCTTTGAACATTCTTATACATGTCTTTTGGTGACCATATGTATGTATTTCTATTGGATATATATCTAGGAATACATTTGCAGGATCATAGGGCTTGCATATGGCCAGTAAATACTGCCTAACAGTTTTTAAAAAGTGGTCGTTGCAATTTACACTCCAGCTATTAGTGTTTAGGAGTTGCAATTGCTCCTCATACTTGCAAAGGCTTGGTATTGCATGTTACTTTATATTTAAGCCATTATGGAGAAGCGGTGTATGTGCACACATCTGGCATTTCCTTGATGTCTCATGAAGCTGAACATCTTTTATATGTTTATTGGGCATTTTTATATCCTCTTTTGTGAAGCGCCTATTCCAGTCATGATGAACCCAAAAATCCTACCTTTTTCTGTACCTTCAGTATCTAGCACACTGCCTGGCACATAATGGGCACTCAGCTGTTTGACAAATGACTACAAGACTACAAGTATAAAGCAAATCTAGCTCTTCTATTAGAACACTATGCTTGACGTATATGATGTGTAATAAATATGTACTAAATGGAAAAAAGCTTTCCTAAGTTTCTTTTAAACATGTATATACTTCCTATCTTACTCATTTTTCTTTAGAGGAAGAAGTAATTTTGTGTTTTTGTTGACATTATTGCATTTGATCACCTTTGCTTGCTCATTTTTTAATGCTACCCTTTTTGTAGGGCCAGTCTTACACTGCCTATATCCCTTCAGAATTCTTTGTTATAGTGTCACGAAGATTAATAAGATTCCTAAGCAAATACTTTTGGCCTAGATACACTGCTTTGCAAATTCTTTCACCTTATTGAATGTGTGGGTGTTATTTTTTCAGAGGCATAATTCTTGCTAACAGATGTGAATGATCAAAGAAAAGAAATTCTTCGTTTTTGTTCTTATGTGAACTTTCACTTAGAGAAGATTTATTTCCGTGACCCAGAACTTTGTGATTCACATCTCCTCTTTGTTGTTGTCAGGTTCCAACTCACAGCGACCCTATGTACAACAGAATGAAACACTGCCCAATTCTGTGCCATCCTCCCAGTCATTGCTATGTTTGAGCCCATTTTTGCAGCCACTGTGTTAATTCATCTCATTGAGGGTCTTCTTCTTTTTCACTGAGCCTTTACTTTACCAAGCATGATGTCCTTCTTTTGTTACTGGTCCCTCCTGGTAACATGTCCAAAGTACCTGAGACAAAGTCTCACCATCCTTGCTTCTGAGGAGCATTGTGACTGTACTTCTTCCAAGACAGATTTGTTCGTTCTTCTGGCAGCCCATGTTACATTCAGTATTCTTCACCAACACCATAATTAAGATGCATCAATTTTTCTTCCATCTTCTTTATTCATCACCCCTCTTTTGCATGTGTATGAGGCGATTGAAAATACCATGACTTAGGTTAGGTGTACCTTAGTCCTCAAGATGACATCTTTGCTTTTTTACACTTTAAAGAAGTCTTTTATAGCAGATTTGCCCAATGTAATACATCATTTGATTTCTTGACTGCTGCTTCCATGGGCGTTCATTGTAGATCCAAGTAAAATGAAATCCTTGACAACTTCAATATTTTCTTCATTTATCATAATGTTGCTATTGGTCCAGTGGTGAGGATTTTTATTTTCTTTGTGCTAAGGTGTAACCATACTGAAGGCTGAAGTCTTTGATTTTCATCAGTAAGTGCTTCAAGTTCTCTTCACTTTCAGCAAGCAAATTTGTATCCTCTGTATGTCACAGTTTAAAAATGTCACTAAAACAACTTTTTCTTTTGGGGGAATAGTCTCAGAAATTCTTAAATCCAAGTAAAAAAGTGGAGTTACACAATTCTCAAAATGTAGCTCCAGCTTTCCGTGTTGTTTGTGTAGTTCCTGGTATAGCTGGTATGGACTTTGCTGAAGATTTCGAGTGCCAGAACTGCTAAGACCATTTCTAAGATTTCTAATTCTTTAAGTATTTCTTTCAAAATAATCTAAAGTCCAAAAATATTTAACTGGTTTTCATTCTATGACATTGACATCTATCTCTGTTAATTATTTACAGTTCTTGCCTCTGTGTGAAGCTATTATTCACATTTAATCACTAAAACATTGTCCGTTCTATAGATAAGTTTTGTCTACATGATACTAGGGAATATACAAGTAAATTGTATTTTTTTTCTTTATCAGAATTCAGTATTTCATTCCCTCAGAAAATACATACAATAGGAGATAAGTTATGTGTTCTCAATACTCTCAACTATCAGAACTGGCACCAAACCAAAAAAAAAAAAACAGTTTCCGTTGAGTTGATTCCAACTCATGGCGACCCCATGTGTTGCAGAGTAGAACTGCACTCCACAGGGTTTTCATGGCTGTGACCTTTCCGAAGCAGATCACCAGGCCTTCCTTCTAAGGCTCCTCTGGGTCGGTACTTTACAAATATTCAATCTATTGAGAGAATTGCTGGTGTCCTTTTTGTTTTTAAGGGGGAAAAATCCTAGGATGTTGAAACATTCCTGGATTTGAAGGTGACATTTTAATTTTCAGAAGCCACATTAGTTCTGGAGCTCTGGTAGAGCGGTAGTTAAGAGTTTTGGCTTCTAACCAAAAGGTCAGCAGTTTGAAACCACCAACCACTGGAATTATTCTTTAAAGTTAATTTCAGATTTCTATTGTTTTGACTTGTCTTAGGAGAAAATCTGTTTTAGGAGAAGAGCTTTTGTATTTGCCTGCTATTTTTGCTTCTTTGTCTCTGTGATGCTTATAGAAAGTATTTTGGATAGAGATGTTTTCTCTGTCATTACTGCCTTGTTGGAGAAATAATTTCCTTTTCTCTGAGGTTCTTATGTGTTACTATTAGCATGAGAAATGCTAATTATTTCAACAGAGATACATTCTCAATCAGAAAACTATTATCCTGGAACTACAACCCTAGCAAAATCAAAAGAAATCTAGGAAGAAGGACACCTGTAGATACCTTCTGCTGATTTGATAATTGGCTGGTTCCCGAAGCAGATACAAAAGCCTGGATGTGTGAAAATGCAATTGAATTTGATGAGCTAACTGAAAATCAGTTTAAGCAAAAGTAAAAGCCGCTTATTTCAGCCAAAATGAAATGAAAATATAGTTTCAGGACTATAGTTATTAGTGAGGCCAGATACCAACAACAATGAGATTAATTGTTCATTCACCTGAGGATATTTTTCTGTCATTCTCTTTTTATTGATCCCATTATATGATACCAGAAACCTTTATACATGACTCCTAAAATAGGTAGATATGCCTTAAGTTCTAATTTTATAGGGAAACTCATTTGCATTTTTTCCTCTTTACTTGCATATTAGTATGCCTTAAAGTAAAGAAACCTTTAACTGGGCTGTGTAGCATGTCAATCTGCCTAACGGAGAAGTCCAGTCGGGTGTTAATTTGATCTTGCCTAATACCAGGCAGTGTTTTTTTCTGTTGTACATAGGGCACCTAACAATAGCAATACCAGTACATGTCCAAATCTCTGTGGGCCATAATTAGATAATACAGTTATTATAGAAACATACATTCCCATATAGATATGTAAGCATTTATTTTGCCCAGACCAAAATATTGCTATCATATAGACATTGTCGTATTAATGCAATGGTATTTTTCCTTCTCTGTATGATCATCATCGTTTTTTGTTTCATGTGTGCATTTTTTGTTTTATTTTTGTCCTTGTTTTAGGAGAAAACAAAATTTTCTCCAAAAACCAACAAACAAACAAAAACCACACACATGCAACCAAAGACAGTTACACAAGAAAGTTCTTGTTCAGATAGGTGGATTTTTTCCCACCATCCTTATATATTTTATATCATTCCTAGTACAGAGTACTTATACCCTTAAATATGAAAATATTGACAGCTCCATGTTATTTTTGATATTTTATATAAGACTAGATGTCTAGAATTAAAACAAGTAAATTAAATTAGAATTGTTTAATTCTCTTTTAAGAATATTTATTTCCTCATTTACTCAACCAGTGTTTACTTAGACTGTATTATGAGCCTGCCGTTGTGCCAGGTACTAGTTACACAACGCTTGAAGAACTGTAATTAGGGTAAAACGATAGAGACAGAAGTTAAATAGAAAATTGTGGTTAAAGCTATGAAAGAAAAGCTTTATATGTTGTTTGAGGAAATAACGGCGGTTGAGCAGGGAGGAGATGATTTTATTTGGAGGATTAAGGAAGGCTTCTTTGAGGAGTGTCAGTAATTCAGTTTACTTCCTTCCCTTTATATGGTGTAATGAACCTACCTATTGAAAGGATTAAGTTAGTTCTGGAAAATCAATCCTTCCTTTGTCTAAATTATAAGGATAATTGAAATAAAAGTAGATTTATTCTTGGTTTGTTTTTTTTTTTTGGTATGAATCTGCGCTACAGATAGTCCCCAAGTTTTGAACATCTGACTTTCAGACAACTCCTTCTTGCCCTCTATTGTTATGTAAAATTACCCTGACTTTGAAACAATTGAACCAACCCCTGCTCGCAACAAATTCTTCATCAGAATCACCTTTACTTACTGTATGTGCAGCTTTTAAATCATTGCACTGAAAACGCCTGGAGCCTTTTCTTGCACTAAAGTAAGGCTAAATAAGAACTCTATGCAGCTGTTCTGACTTACCTACAAATGTGACTTAAAGACACACTCTGGAATGGATCTCCTTGGTAACCTGTTGACTGCCTCTACTTTCTTAGCTCATTGCTTCATTTGATTTGCACTTCAATTAACACCTTGTCCCTCAGCCAGTGAGGGGAGTTTAAAGAAGATGAGGTATTTAAGGAGGTTGTAAGAGAAATAAGCAAAGACGTATGTCAAAGGCTGAAGAACAGAAATATTATTACAGAGCAAAGTAGAGCATTGATTTTGAAAATTTTTTAAGGTGATAAAGTTTTTTCTGTAGTATAAGTGGTGTTAACACTCACTTCTGATGTATGTCTCGCATTCAGGTACATTTGTGTTTCAGCATATTTTTAAATAACTAGAAGCTTGCTTATTATATAAAAATCTGATTATAGGCTTGGAAGAAATGACACACCCCTTAAGCATTAAAAAGGACTATTATGTTTTGTTCTTTCTTATAATGATAGTTAGAACAAATAAGTAACTCCTCAAGGCAGACTCTAAATAATTCAGTTGTACCTGCTAAAATGAAATGAAATAAAATAAAATAAACTTCCTTTTATCATTAACTACAACTCATTTCCAGCAAATATGATACCATTTAAAGCTTGAAATGTATTCAAATATTTTTCATCCATTGCTCCTTGTGCATTTTAATTTACATTCTATCCCTTTATTGCAAGTATTCCTTAAACCCGTTTCTAGGAATAATAATGTATAGGCTTATGAATGACAATAATTGCTGCTGCATTTAGCACTCCTTTATATGGGTTATTTTGTCAAAGATAAAGCCCCTGCCCTTCAGGAGTTGACCGTAAGGTGCCGAGGCAGACAGATTATAGCACCGAGTTCTAAGTGCTGTAATGGGCAGGTAGACCTGGAAGTTAGAGGGGATGTAAGCACTCCTGAGTCTTAGCTGGGCATGGTGGGAGAATACTGGGAGAAGGGGACCCAGGAAAGTTTCTGGAGGAGGTGACATCTGACTTGAATTTTTATGGTTGAGTAGGAGTTTTTGGTCATCATGGTTAGAGGCGGGAAGAAGAAAATTGGGTATTCTAAAACCTCAGATCATATTTACTTCATGTACTACATTTTTGGAAATATTTTACTATTAAAGTAGAGATCAGGGAGAAGAAATAATCTAAAGATAATACTTTAATAGCTGAAACTTGGCATTCTTAGCAGTGGGAGTAGGAATAGCTTCTTTGTTAATCAATTTTAGCCTTGGCAATGTCCTTGATAATCTCAATTTTAAATGGCACAAGTGTTTAAAAGATATTGGATTCTATGTTAGGTGAGGTGTTAAAGCTGCTAGCTGACAAACCTGAACTTGCCTCCAGGAGAGACTGTTAGATAAGACACAGTAATATTCATGAGTGTACCAGTCAAGATGTGACCTTGACATGAGATTAAGAAATTAGCAGTAGGCATTTGCTATTTTTGCAGAAAATGGAAGCCTTTTTTTAAAAGAACATTTTAAAGCGATGGTATCATGCTGTCTTAGGCTGGGTTCTCTAGAGAAGGAAAACCAGTAAAGCATATAAATACATATACATATATTTATATCAAGGAAACAGCTCATGTAATTGTAGAGGCTAGAACGTCCCAGGTCCCTGGATCTGCAGCTGCAGAAGCTGGCGAGCCCAAGATCGTCAGGTCAGAAAGCCGGGCTCCCGCTCACAGGCTGTGAAGGTTGATGAATTCCAAGATTGGCAGGAAAGACCACAAGGTTTCTCCTGATTCACACAGCTGCAGGGGCTGGTGAACCCAAGATTGGTAGGTTAGAGAGCAGGGCTCTGCTCACAGACTGTGAAGATTGACAAATCTCAAGTTTGGCAGCTAAGCTGGCAGCTCAAGTCTCAAGAACCGGAGGTGAGATAACAGGAGGCAGCCGCAGGATCCAGAGTGAGCAAACAGCCAGGAAGTCTGCTTATATTCAGACGCAGGCCACATCCCCAAGGAAATACCCTTTCGTCTGATCGGCTACTCACAGTATAGTCAATCATGAGAGTGATTACATATAAACACTGAGACTCATGGCCCAACCAAGTTGACACACAATCTTACCCATCACACATGCCTTCCCAAAATTTTATTAGGAATTCCATATATGTCAGTAACAATTGTCAGGTAACTCTAACTTCTGCTACTATAGTAGTAATCTACAGCATCAACTTGGAAAACTTTAGAGGCTCTTTTATGTCAGTTCAGTGTTGATCCCTGTCTAACTCTGCCCTCTAAGGCAGTATAGATCAGTGTGGGTGGCTTCATAAAGGCAGCTGATGTGAAATGGGATTCTAGGTGAAAGGACTAGTTGGGAGGGATGTGCTGAGCAACAAAGGAGAGCCTAGAATCCAAGTGCTAAGAAGGCAAAGATTTTTATGTTTTTCCTCTGTGGGATCCTCAGCGCTCAGATCTAATGCCTGACATATAGTAGCACTCAATAAATATATTTTTGGATAAATATTTAAAAGAAGAATAAATAAATGATCTGGAGAGAAGCTGAAGTCAGAAGCTGACTTTGTAGATTTATAAGATTAGATTATGATAAAGAAATACGTGGCAAATTTGTAGTCAGTTCTGTATCCCAAAGTTTAAGATAATGGGATGAGGAAGAGGTTTTGTGATAGACCAGGATGATGAGAAAAGTTTTGGGTTTAAGTCAAGAAGGTAGATCCTTAATAATGGAATTTCAGTCTTGACACTAGTGGGATTTGAGTATTTTTGGCTACTACAACCGTAGTTTGGAAGAAAAACAAAAAAAGCATCTGTTTACCCAAAGGTTCTATCTTCCTACATATACTGCCTGGAATCTAATTATGGCTGAGGCCATGCTGTGTTTTTCCATGTTGTTTCATTTTCCCTGTGGGCACAGCAGAAGACTACATTTCCCTGCTCCCCTGGTATATAAAAAACATCCATTTCTGTTGAGTCGACTCCTACTCATAGCGACCCCACAGGACAGAGTAGAACTGCCCCATAGGGTTTCCAAGGAGCAGCTGGAGGATTTGAACTGCCTACCTTTTGGTTAGCAGCCAAATTCTTTAACCACTGCCCCACCTGGTATTTAGATGAGACCATATGACTGAATGTTAGTTGAGGGAATACAAATGGAAGTAATAATACTTCTGATGGTAAACATCACTGCAGTTGCCCATGCGCTCTCTCTCTTTCTCCTGTTCACATGCCGGGAAGCAAAGGATTACAAAATGCTGAGCCACACACTGGAAGGAGGCCAGATTCCAGAGTTACTTCTTGGAGAGCCACTCAGGAGAGCTATCTAACCAGGAACATCTTTAGACTTTATGTGATCAAGAAACAAACCTATATAGTGATAAGCCACTGTGATGTGAGGATTTTTTATTGTAGCATTTACTCATCCTAATACAGAAATTGGTGCTTTGAAGTGGGCGTGCTGCTGAAATATTAAATATATATCATCAGTTTAGTGTTTAGGGGCATAGTAAGGAAGCTGATTACCAAAGATGGAAAGATGGTGATCCATATTATTCAGAGGGAAAACATTTGGTAAAGTTGTTGCCTGCACTAATTTGGAAGGCAGACAACATGTAAGCAACTATAATGAAAAAGGTTGAAAACTAGAACTTTAGTAGTGTATGTTGGTTTTTATTAGCTGTGTTTGGCAAAATATCACAGGAAAGAGATGAACTTAGGAAAGAATTGGCCAGTTTCCAAGCAGAAATGATAAGGAATGAAGAAAGTGCAAAAATTCAGGTTATTTGCAGGGTTGGGAAAGCCGGCTGCTTCTAGCTCTCAAACAGAGATCAACTTACTGTGACTTCCCCACCCAAAACCAAACCCACTGCCATCGAGTCGATTCCAAATCATAGCAACCCTATAGGGTTTCCAAGGCTGTAAATCTCTACAGAAGCAGACTGCCACATCTTTCTACCACAGAGCTGCTGGTGGCTTTGAGCCACCGGCCTTTCAGTTAGCAGTTGATCACTTTGACCACTGTGCTACCAGGGCTCCTTACTGTCACTTAGGAGGAAAAAATCATATTAAGGGTGTGTGTGGTCTTCCTATTCAAGTGTGATAGCCCTCAGTTGGTCTCAAGTAAGTTAAATTATGAGGAAGAGGAATGGGGCAAGAACAGAGAGAATGTTGGGTTCCTGACATTCCTAATATTTACTAAATGTTTTCCCTCTGAATAATATGGATCACCATCTTTCCAGCTTTGGTAATCAGCTTCCTTACTATGCCTGTAAACACTAAACTGATGATATATATTTAATATTTCAGCAGCATGCCCACTTCAAAGCACCAGTTTCTGTATTAGGATGACTAAATGCTACAATAAACAGTCTTCACATCTCTGCCAGTTGCAGAACTGGCAGCGTTTCAAGAGTTGTGCAGTTCCCAAAAGGGAATACATTCCGTGACCTACGTAATCTCTGGCAAAGAGAGAATATTGGACAAGGAGAGATTCTCAGAGGTTGGGGCTTGGGCCATGGAGAACAATGGACCAGATAGTTCCTTACATAGAGTAGAATCAGAAACCAATCAAAAAAACTTTTGAATTTATAGTGTGTCACTCTACAGAAGAATATTAATATGCTCTTATCAAAATTAAGCTATGTCATTTACATCACTGAAAACCGGTAGTAATGACTGAACGATTCTGGCAGAAATAAGACAGCCCTTGTAAGAGAAAGTGTACTAAAAGGAAGCAGAAGCATCTTTGACCCACAAATTATCTCCTTAAATCGCAATGACATGGTCTTGGGTTGCCTTCTGTATGTGTGCTGCCCTTTCCATGTTGGTCATGTAGTCTATCATTTACTTTCTGTGGCCATGAACTGTCTTTGCATCATAGATCATGGACTGTATCGTGTTTTTTGCTAGAAATTGTCATTTGATCTGTAGGTTGTTGCCTGCTAGTAGTTAATTTTATTTTTTGTTATTGTTGCTCTTCTTGTTCAACATTTGGGATGTCCTTTGGACATTTTTTTCCTGTCCATCTGGCTTACCCAAAGTGCTATCTGCCCTTAGGCAGCCATGACATGCAGTTTGGTAAGGAATGAGAAGGAATGGGTTGCTGATGTTCTGTAGATCACATAAGGATGTGTTTTTCTATTCATTTATATTAAATTTCATCAAGTTTCATCAGACCCTGTGGGGTCACTATGAGTCAAAACTGACGCAATGTCAGTGGGTTTGGTTTCATCAAGCTTCACTTTTGGAATTTGTCCAAACAGTAATGGGATACTTATAACTCTCAGTTATACCATAATAGCAACCTCTTAGATTGATTCCAACGTAACTTCAGTGTATATTTTTAGTTTTTTTGCGAGTTCTTAGCTTGGCAAGAACTACTTATTTTTTAGTAGCTCATTATTGGTTACCAAATTACAAATTTGAGATTTCATTTTTTGCTCTGTTATCAGGAATGGCTAACGCTGGAAAAATAAATATATATTACAATATTTATTGGACTCTTCTCAGGCCTTTTACTAACCAACACCATGGAAGAAACCATAGTATGGACTTGATGGGTTTATTTGTATTCGGACTATCACCATCAATGTTTAGAGGGAAATAACCAAATTATGTTTGTGATGGCTTGTATATGTGAATAAGAAAAAGAATTAGTCTTAAGTGTCTGGTTCTTTTAAAAATTTTTCTAAATTCCTTCCCTCCCTCTACCTTTCTTTATGTGTGTGTGTGGACACGCACCCATATCTGTTCAGTTAAATCAGCCACACAGGGGAAGCAAAGATCTATGACTCTTTGTTTGCATTCAAAGAGCTTATCCTCTAGTTGTAAAATATAGTATATTGATTGTGCTCTATTTATTTTAAAAAGTAAAAGTATTTTGCATTCCACATTTCAAATTCTAGGGGTACTTTTTTGTTATTAAAGTAAATTTTAAAAGTAATATAAAAATACTGGTACTAGGAGCTAGGGTTTGTTGAATGCTTACTGTGTGCCAAACATTCAATTCTTATAAAATCACATGAGTTTGTGCTATTATTAACCCAATTTTACAGATAGAGAAACTGATATTCAGAGAGATGAATTATTTGCCTAGTACTGTGCCATAAAATCTGTGTTAACTAATGGCTTGCTAAAGTGTGTGGTTACGCTTCAACCATTGGAGCATAGTCATAAAATTATTTTTTGTTACAGTTTTCAAAGTTCAGTGTATTAAAAATGCCAAGATTAATGAGTCAGTTATTTGCTGGGACGTGGTCAAGAATGGGACACTTCCTGGTCATGCACACTTAATAAATTTATGGTTTTAGATGATTTATGGCTTTAGATGATTAAGTGATAGCACTTTCAGTGAGATTAAAGAACACAGAAAAGTCAAAGGCATTTATCTTTCTAGAAGCATAAAATTATAGAGCTTTTAGGGTCATGGTGATCATCCCAATTTTATAGTAAAGAAATAAAACCAGGATGATCCTTAGAAGCAAAGATGGTGAGACTTTGTCTCTCTTACTTTGGATATGCCATCAAGAAAGACCAATTAGTAGAAAAGGACATCATGTTTGGTGGAGTAGAGGGTCAGTTAAAACTGAGGGGAACCCTCAATGAGATGGAGTAACACAATAGCCACAACAATGGGCTAAAACATACCAGCAGTCATAGGGTTGCAGTGAGTCATATCCCAGTTGAGCTAACAGCTAACAACAGTAGTGAAGAACATTTTAAGTTTCTTAGAATAATATATCTAAAGTAATAGTAGAGATGGGATAAGAAAAGCAGATTCTGACTTTAGTTCAATTTACATTCTACTGTATAATAACTTCTACAATAGCAGTAGCTATTGTTATTCTAATTTCACAGATGAGAAGACTATTACTTTGAGATCAATAAGTTGACCAGAAAGTGAACCCAAGCGGACAAACTCCAGCTCTCACAGTTTTGACCACTACATAGTAATACCTTAATTCTGCCCCCTGTACTACTGGAATAATGGAGATCATGCTTTCTTAAGCAAAACTCAGGATACCTGGTCTGAAAAATAATGAAAAAATAGGGACAAGTTTTACTTGTTCATGTGATCATTGTAGTAACTATACAGCATTCCTTTCTCTGGAGTGTGAAAAAATTATGCTATTATTCTAAAGGAAAGTAATATAAATTGCATGTACTCATATTATTTTGTTACCAAGAAAGAGTACATTATTAATTAATCTTGGGACTTACATTGTCAGTCTACTGTATTTTTACCACCGGAATTCACAGAGGTATTTATCATGTGAAGTTTTAAAGCTAAGTAAAGATGACTGTGACTTTCAGTCTGCGAAGAGGAAGAATAACGTCCTACTACTTTAAGCTGTAGGTGGTTATCTAATTTGATAAATTGAAAAGAGGAAAGCTAAAAACACAGCTCTGAAAGCAATAATGTATTTTGGGGTTTAGATTTGGGACTGTATTTTATATTACATTGTGATATTTCTTCTGACACTACATATTTTACCTTTAAACAAAACACTTTTAATTGTGAAAAGTTATATTATAATGAGGTAATTTACCTTCAAATGCTTTTGCAATACTTTTGCAATTTAGCTAAAAGAACAGAAGTATTTCCAGGGCATTGAACAACAACAACAACAAAGGTTCTTTTCATTTCCCTTCCTCTCTTTTCTGGATTAAAATAGATGATTCCATGATTTAGGTTGTTAGAGACAATTGAGTATTGGATTGGGTTGGGGAAGACCCAGAACCTTACCTGGGTAAGGAGTCAGTACAAGCCCTTGCCATTCTTGTCATCACTTTTACTGTATCCATTGTCTCAGCCTGTTTTGCATGTTACTGTAACAACTATTAAGGTGTCCTGGATTTATCATCTCAGAATTTTATTTACATCGTGCCTTCTCCCACCTCTGGATTATACCAGAGCCAGGCACACCTGTGGAGTAGGTGAACCTTATCAACGTCACACTCCGACCTCCACTTCAGTTCTTCTTTTCCTACTCATTTTACCTTTACAGACATTCATGCTGGTCCCATGGTTACCTATTCTGAGTCTCTTTTCCTTAGAAACTGATTAAATGCTGCATTAAAATGTTTTAGCTGATCGTTTGACATTAAGTTTTTAATGTGAGGCATTTGAAATTGTTTGAAAAATGCTGTGTGTTGTATGGGCATGTCAAAATGAATAACTTCCCGTGGCCCACTCATTCACCAACTTCATGGCCTTTTTCAAATGTCAACTTCTTGGTGAATGAGCTCTTGCCTGTCTACCTTCTTTAATTTCGTCTCCTGCCCTAGGCACTGCCCCCTTATCTACTGTATTTCTCCCCATAGAACTAAACACCAAAACCAAACCCATTGCCATCGAGTTGATTCTGACGCATAGTGACCCTACAGGACAGAGTAGAACTGCCCCATAGGGTTTCCAAGGCTGTAAATCTTTATGGAAGCGGACTGACACATCTTTCTCCTACAGAGCGGCTGGTAGGTTCAAACTGCCGACTTTTCGATTAGCAGCCAAGTGCTTAACCACTGCACCACTAGGGCTCCTTCCATAGAACTAGCACCTTCTAAAGTACTACATTATAGGGTCGCTATGAGTAGGATTTGACTTGATGGCAATGGGTAATGTACTACGTAATGTACTTAGCTATTTTGCTTGTTTTCTGTCTACTCCCCTCTAGATCAAAAGTTTCTTGAGAAGGGGGATATTTACTTTTTTGTCCACTGCTAAGGACTCCAGAGCCTAGAACAGAGACTATCACCTACTAATTGTTCAATAGATGTTGTTAAATGCAGGCCGTGAGCTTCTAGTTTGCAAGCTATGGTTTAAGGTGTTGCCTCTGTCAGGCACATTGGTATTTTAATAATGTTGAGCCTGGAAAAGTCTTTAAGATGCAAATAAAATTACAAATAGTGACTGAATACCATATCATGTAGTGTGACTGAAAGAGCGAAGATTTTTGTCCTCTCTCACCCTTACCCCCTCTTCAACCCCTACTTTGTTGTGAAGCCACCTCTTGCCTTTCAAGTCACGTTGTTTACCCTCTGAAGGCTGATCTATGGCATTTCTTTTCCTCATTCTTCTTCTTTCAGTCAAACCAACTTTCTTTGATCATTTTTTATTTCCTGTTTTTTTTTCATGAGTAGCTTGCCTGTTTGTATCAGTCATGTGCAAAATATCTCCAATAAAAAAGTTTTGCAATTGGCTGCTAGCTCAGAGGTTGGTGTTTGAACCCACCCAGTTGCTCCATGGAGAAAGGCCTGGCAAACTGCTTCCATAAGGATTACAGCCAAGGATTACAGCAGTTATACTTTGTAACATATGGGGTGGCCATGAGTTGGGGGCCAATTCAGTGGAACCTAACAACAACAACAATATGTATCGTAAGTAGTTAATTTTTCCCTATCCGAGTTTGGAGAGCTATTCAAAACCTGTAGACAAATCCACATATTTAGAAGAATAGCTATTAGTTATGCAGATAAAAGACTATCTTTCATAGATGTTAATTAAAATAAGCAAAATAATGGATTGAGAAGATGTTTTCGAGATGTTTCGAGTGCAAGAAGTGTGTTTAGTGATGTGGTAGTATGGAGTAATTATAATTTAGTGTGAGCTTTTTTCTACTTTTCTCAGACCAAAGAACTAAAATCTTTAGTGATTTTGAATAATCCCATTGTTTCTTTATATTTTGTCAGGACGAGTAGAAATGTACAAATGGCCTATTCAGCTACAAACTGGAGTATCAATGTTGCTAGAATCTATAGTATGAACATATATATATACGCTGTATGATGCTTGATGTTTAAGGAATTATAACATACTTTTTTCCTATATAAAATATTATAATAAGAAACAAAATGGTCCAAAGTAAAAATATAAAAGAAAAGGAAAAATCGTGTCTTCATCTAACAAGCAAACAAAAATCTACACACACACATACACACATATTTACACTAAAATAATAACAATAGCTTCCAGAGATGTTTGGTAGTACTACTCAATTGACTGATTAAACCATAAAAGAAAAGGTCTTTGATACTACCAATGCTATAAATAAAATGATATAAGAAAAGATAGTCATCTAGATTGAATTAATATGGAGCCAGAAAGACTGAATTCTGTATCTACTTATTACCAAAAGTTATGAACAGCCCTCTTCAGTATCTGCCAGAGCCAAATGAAGATGTGTTCAAGTGTGTCTCCAATCTGTTGAACAGTGTTAGCCATTCATCAGCACATCACCACTGTTTATGTCATCATAATTATCTTAAAGCGCAGAAGAGAAATTCATAAGGGTTTCTTTAGGCTGAAGGTTAATTTTAATTATGTATTGGGGCAGAAGTCAGACTTACTGGCAACAGAATAATTTTTGTACTACTCTGAGAATCTGTGAGTACTCAAGAAAGTTCACAACAGCATTAGTATTATATGAATAGTCTGTTTAAATTGGATATAATAGATTAAAAGAAAAAAACAAAACCTGGACTTGAGTCTTGCATTTTGAAAGACCTTTTGCCAGAAAGAGAATGTGCAGTGGGTTACAGTGTTAATTGCGGGGAAAATCCTCCCAGGAGGATTTTATCATCTTCCTGAACACAAAGGCCACTTTGTTCAGGATATGTCACAGTCAGAGGGCTCTGACACTCTGATTTTTTGAATCAGACAATTGTCATGCCATTGACAAGTATAAGCATGAATTTTCTTAAAGAGAAAACTAAATTCAAGTTGACAGCTTCCTTTGAGTACCTCAAGGAAACAAGTTTTCTTAGCATTTCCTTGAGCTATGTCTATGAAAGTCAGTGTTATGTAAGTGAGATGTGGTGATTTTCTCAATCTCTTTGTATTTATATTTGTAAAGTAAATACTCTGTTTCTATGGAGATAATCTCTTAGAGTTTGAAAGTTAGACAGAAGCAAAGTTATGCTGGAATATCAGACTGAATAGTATTTAGCACTCCAATTCTTAAAAAATTCTGAATGTTCAGGTATAATATTCTTATACTTTCCAATACTATAATTTCCTCCACAGAATTGGCATTAAACTTATTGCCTCAATGAAATCCTGCATCGTGCAGTGCTTTATACTTTTTCCCCACCTTGTTTCATCTAGCTTTCACGCTGATTACCCAAGACAGGTAGGTCTGTATTATTGTGCCTGCTCTACTCGCTAAAGAATGCTGGAGGCATGAACCTGAAGGTTATCACTGTGGCAGGGAGGGGGAAATGTGTTCAATGAAAGAATGAAGAGTTCACCATTCCAAATGAACATTGAGCACTAGGCAAGACTCTTCAAAAATCTCATAACCAAAAATGGCAGATTCAAGACTAGAGTGAGAATTCATGGTCCTTCATTATTGGTCACCATGAGTTGGAATTGACTTGAGGGCAATTGGTTTTGTTATTTCTATTACATCAGACTGCTTTCTTATTTAATAGCAGATATTCTTTTCAAGTATAAGTCACCTGTTAAGACTGTACACTACTTAATACTATTGGAACTAAGCCCCACTGGCTCAGACTAGTGACCTTTCCATTGCCTTCTGCCCTGTCTGTATTAGAAAGTATGGGAATAGACACAGTTCTGGCATTTACTTCCATCTAGTTTCACATTAACCTTTAAAAAACTGCACTACTACTGGTGTAATTTTTGTACTGGATTTTTTCATTTGGTTCCCTTCTTGTGCTGGGCTTCAGGAGTCGTGGGAGTTCTCAAGAATTTGGAATTGAGATACTTCAAATTTTATTAAACCCAAAAAAACCAAACCTGTTGCCATCAAGTTAACTCCGACTCAGCAACCCTGCAGGACAGAGTAGAACTGCCCCATAGGGTTTCCAAGGAGCGACTGGTGGATTTGAACTGCCGAACTTTTGGTTAGCAGGCGAACGCTTAACCACTGGGCCACCTTTATTTTCTTGAGAGTCCTAGATGAAGCCAATGACATTCTTTGCATTTCTGATTAATTAACTCTAGGAGGATAGCCTCTTTTCCCAGGCTGGAAGCTCGGGTGATCCACCTTTATCATTTTTTGAATCTAAAATAATTTTTGTTATGTATAAAGTTGGTGAATTTAGTGATTTTTTTCCCAAGTTTCCACAGGTAGTTCTCGAAGGGGTAGGTTTGTGACTTGGCTTTTATTGCTACTCTGGCGTCCTCTAAATCTCAATTGCAATTATTTCTCAACATTAGTCCTGTTTCTCCTGGAAACCAGAAGTTACAAACCTGATAATATGTTTTGAATATCATGAACATTGCTGGTGGGAAGAGCAATAGATAACACAGCTTAGAGGGAGAACCCCTCTGCTCTAGGTCGACCAGGTAGAGTACATATGCTCTTACAGTTCTGGATAAGGGACAAGGAGGTCCCTTGTACAAGGAGGAAGCTATATGCCACCTTATACCAGAGGACTCTGATACACATGTTATCAATTGCAGATTTTTTTTTTTTAACCCTTGACTGCCTCCCCAACCTCTCTCCTCTCATCACAGCATTATGCCCAGTCAGTGAGAGCTCTAATGAATATTAATTAGCATGAAGAAAGTGTAATTAGGAAGGTAAGCCTGCTAAAATGTAAAATAAATATCATATAGTACATTTCAAAGAAAAATGTTAACGATTCCTGGGTTATATGTTTTATTGGATTATTTTTACTTCTTCCCTTCATTGTCGTGTAGCTCAAATAATTGACCTATCATTACTAATCAGATATAAATGCAAGGTGTTATGAATAAGGACACCATATTATAATAATAGAGTGGAATAAATTACATCTTATTTTACCATCTTTGGAAAAGGTAGATTCCAAGTAAATGTATTTCAGCTGTATCAGTGGACTTGAAAACTCTCCATCTTTTTCAAAGTTATTTTTTAAAATTTTGAACAGTTTTTTCTTATTATTTAGACATTTTCAGAAAAGAAGATTTTTGTCTTAAATTTCCAGCTCTTGAACCTAGTATTATCTGTAATAGTCATATACATTTTAGTTATTTTGTATTAACCCACAGCTTATCTTTTTACCAAAAAGACAAGAAAATCTGTATTTCAGTCACATGGAAAAAATAACAGTATACTCTTTTGTTTGTCTCTAAGCTGTCTAATTTTGCCAGGGTAAGATAATTTAATGTAATTTCTGTCACCTCCCCTGTGGTTTAATGGAGTGTGTAAGTGTGTATGTGTGCGGATATGTGTGTGTGTGTGTTTTCAAAAAGAAATATCGAGCCATATAGAACAGAAATCCATTCATGAGCTCACATTGCCTCCATTAGCTGCACACTCATCTTAAATGAAAAACACTGATTAAGGCTGAGCAGATACAGGGAGTTGGGAGCCAGATTTGGACTTGATAAGCCCTTGAGCAACTAGGCTGCTCTATTATCATTAATGGGTGTGGTAAATTTCTCAATTGCTCTATTCAGGGCTTTTATTACGGAAAATATGTCTATTGAAATTGCATTTGTGTTTTCAGCATTAAGAACTCATTTATTGGCATTTACATTGCCTAATTTCTCAGTAACACCATTTATTTCATAAAGAATTAGACTTGTTCTGTTCTGACATAAATACAATGGCAAAAAAAAAAAAAAAATTCTACCAGGTAAAATAGGTAACTTGCTAATCTGTTTGACTCCCCTGATGTTAGAGTGGTGGTTGCATGCAAAGAGCTTTGCCTGGAGGTATGATTATCCCAAAGTGATAGTTTTCCCTGATTGTATACTGTAAGGTATAGAATCTTTTCCAGAAGTTATATGGATTTACCTAGTCACTTTTGCTGTTTTAAAATTTTTGTAATTTAATTATCTTTTACTAGATAGTGCTATGATGGAAAATCCAGAAATTATCAGCTGGATCAGTCCCCCAGCTTGGCTACATATGTGACCATGAGCATCTCTTTCTGAGCTGGGATTTTGTTATTTGTCGACAGTAGTTGAGTTGCAGTCAGTTCTCGCACTAAAATTTTCTGATTCCATGTAAGCAACATGAAAAGTCATAGTACTGGAGGTAGTTTGAAACAAGCAGGATAACTGTACAGAAATCTTTCCAAACATACTCTGACCCTGCTTGTAACTGAGTTAAAATATTTATTAAATTAAAAAATTAGTGGTATATAGTTGTCTTAATAAGTGAATTATTTAAAAATTTGTTTATATTATTTCTTTGTTTTTTCACATAGGCATACACATTTTGACTGTTTCTAAGTGGCTGTTTTTTTTTTTTTTTAAAAAAAGATGTGTTATGGAATGCAATCTGTAAGCCACAAATACACTTAGGTTACAAATCTATTACGGAACTGCGTGTTAAGGGGCATGTGTTCAAGTTTAAGTTCTAGGTTTTGATGCAGTTCTGTCTTCGTGTGCTGCCGTGGAATATATATTTTCATAATAAAGCAGGAATGAACTGATGCTCAGATAGTTTTACCTGCTCCTCAGCATAGGATGCTGAAGAGGGAAAATACATTATTGTGCTTTCGTTGATTCACTGTGTCCTGAATGCACAGCATGAAAAAGATTTCTTCTCTGTTTTTCAGCCTATATAATGGTATGTTCATCAGCTATGTTATCAAGGCCTAGAATTAGGCAGTGCATTGTGTTATTTACTTAGCTTCTAGATGAAGACACTGCTATTCCTTCCATGTTTGGCACATAAGGAGGTGGATACCCAAGAAATCCGGTTCCACGTCTATGAGAGAACACTTCTATGATTGGGATCAATTACAAAGCAGTGTTGGCTCTGTGAAGAATAATCCATTTTAGTAAAGGTATTGCCCATTGATTAATAGAATCCTTAAAAGTCTAGCATGGAACACTACAGGGAAACATTTACTTAATGATATATTTGGACTTTTCCCTTTTAAAACTCCAGAATTATAGGGCTCCTACTAATACTGTCATCATATTTTGCAAGATTGTTTTGGCAAGGATTGAGATCTGTAATTTTTTTTATCTTCAAAAGATGTCCAAAGGGAGTAACTTCCCTGAATTCATCCAGTTGGGATTCTCATGGAAATTATATATATAAGCAGCCAAGGTTAAGACAGAAACTCAAAATCTTCAGTCAGGAAAGCCATCTTAGAAAAGTTCAGATAGAACTTTTCAAGAGCTTCAAAACAGCAATCCAGGTCCTAGGAAAAGAGTGTGAGGGGGATTTTATTTGGGAAGAGGAACTTCCAAAATCATAATGTGGAAAAAACCTTGAGGAAAAAATTAGATTTCCATTTTATCTACCACGTATTGGGATCTTACTGGAGACACTGGAAAAACTTGCCTGGATTTCTGGGATGAGAGGGCAAAGTCACATGTGAGCACATAGAAAACCCTAGAGGTTCATCTACACATGTCTTATATGAGATGGGATAATCACATTCACCAAAAGCTTAAAGGGCAATGTTTTCTTTTCTGGGTTGTTCTTTTGTGGTTATATAAGTGTCCTTTAGAAATTGATTGGATCAGAGACGTATTTTTCTAGCTCATTAAATCTCCTGAAATTGGAGATGGTTATTTAACCCTATGACAGTTGGAGACAGCCTGTCTCAGCCTTCAAAGATGAAATGTGAATGAGCACAAGTCAGTAAATATGAGACTAATTGGAGTGGACCAACTGAGAGACTGAGGAAGGGTGCATTCCTGGCCCTCCTCAGGCCCCAGCTTTGAAGCCAGCCACCAGTCTGTGTAAATGACCCCACTAACCTGCACCAGAAGAGGTTAGGAGGTTACCTAAACACACAGCTCTTTATAAACCTATTAGAAACCCCTTTCAGAGCATTAGTATTCCTAAATTGTCTGATCTGTCTAATCAATTATAAAGTGAGAATTACGGAAAACTGGTTTTAGGATGATCCCTATGAATTTCTGTTGTTCAGATATTAACAACGATTATTAACTCTTTGACTTGAGAAGCACAGTAATATTTCCAGCACTACCCTTTTCTCACCAATGCATTCACAGGCCATTTTATTTCCTCTGCAACTGTCTATACCTCCTGGGAAAATTAGAGAAAGACCAAAAAATAAAGTTGAAAACACTGTGGGTTGAAAATTCAGCCTTTTACAATTAAAACATTTCATATAGAGTACTAAACTAACGAAGAAGAGAAATAGTTATGTTTCTATGAATTCTATATATTCTAACCAGGGACACAAATTCAAAAAGCCTAGAGGAGCAAGGCAGATAGCACAGATGAAGAGATCATGGTTGAGTACCTATGCATACACCTTGAATGGTAAGAATTATGGCAAGCTAGGTACACATTGCTTTATAAACATGTGGGCCCAGAAATGCTAGACCTTCCTAATTTTTTTTTTAAGACAGATCAGAAATCTAGATTTGTATGTATACCATTCCAATTTTTAAATGCTGGTTCAAACTTTTCAGACTCTGCATGGGCCAAACAAAATACATCTATGGTCTGAGGGGTTGTTTGGCCCACAGGCCACCAGTTTGCAACTTCTGTTGAAATGCTTAGGTATACACAAACTTAAAGTTTGTATATAGTAGGCACTCCAAAAATATTTGTTTTGCCAACTTAAACATAACCAGTTATCACACTTATAGAATTTCAGTTTCAAATAGGTAATACTCATTTTTATTACTGAACTTTTAAAAGCCAGATTAAAGCTATAGGATATATTCAGCAATGTTAGTGAGAAATTTAGCCATTTCAGGATTGATGTTAATCCCAGGGAAAATAAAATCTAGATTAATTTAAATTAATTAATTTGAATTTTTCTAAACAATCCAACTAAACCCACATTTATTGAGTACCCAGATTAAAAGTCACTGAAGTGGTGATTGAAACACTGTTTCTAACTGAAGCTGCTTATAGTCCAGTGGCTGAGAAAGACTAGCTTTCATATAAAGCAGATAAAAGCAAATGTACAAATGTCATGAGAGAGAAAATTTCTCTCCTCTGTGCCTTCTTAGCACAAAGGAAGGGAAGATTGAGTCTTTCCAGGGGATCAAAGGTCAAAGAAAGCATCCTGAAGGAAGTGGCGTTTCAGATGCATATGAGAGAGGGACACATTGCAGAATTGAGGGGAGGGAAGGGTCATAATACTTAAAAGGTGGTAGATGATCTGGCATGAGTGGGGCACAGAAGGATCAGAGTGGAGTTGAGAGGGGAGGCTAACTTGGGACAAGATCATTCTATAGAACTTTATAGAAAGCAGGCATTCATCTAGGCTTTTTAAATAGGTATGATAGCTCTTTTAGAACATAATGTTGGGGAATTGTAAAACACGGATTAGAGATGAAGGAAGAGAGATTGAAAATAGAAAGATAAATTACTAGGCAATTTCATTAGTGTAGGTAAGAGAAGATGAGAACTTCAACTGGTGTGGGCAGTGAAAATTTAAAGAGGGGAAGGATTTGGGCATCATAGTATCTGAAGTCCAGTAATTTTTGTTTGTTTTGTTTTTGATGGTGTGGGTATTGTGCACTCCCTTACTGTCACCTCCAGTAAAATGAATTAACCTAGATCTTAACTTTTTCTTCCCATTTGTTATGGATTGAATTGTGTCCCCCAAAATGTGTGTCAAGTTGGCTAGGCCATAATTCCCAGTATTGTGTGCCTGTCCACCATTTTGTGATCTGATGTGATTATCCTATGTGTTGTAAATCCTTACCTCTATGATGTTAATGGGAGCTTTGGTGGCAGAGTGGTTAAGAGCTATGGCTGCTAATGAAAAGGTTGATAGTTTGAATCCACCAGCCACCCCTTGGAAACCTTATGAGGCAGTTCTACTCTGTCCTTGTAGGATCGCTATGAGCTGGAATCAACCTGAAGGCAACGGGTTTGGTAAAATGTTAATGCGGCAGAATTAGAGGCAGTTACGCTAATGAGGCAGGACTCAATCTACAGGATTAGGTTGTATCTTGAGTCAGTCTGTTTTGAGATATAAAAGAGAGAATCAAGCAGAGAGCAGAGGGACCTCATACCACCAAGAAAGAAGCTCTGGGAGTGGAGTGCGTCCCTTGGACCCGGGGTCCCTGCGCTGAGAAGCCCCCAGATCAGAGGAAGATTGATGACAAGGACCTTGCCCCAGAACCAACAGAGAGAGAAAGCCTTCCCTGGGAGCTGGTGTCCTGAATTCGGACTTCTAGCCTCCTAGACTGTGAAAGAATAAATTTCTGTTTGTTAAAGCCATGCACTTGTGGTATTTCTGTTACAGCAACACTAGGTAACTAAGACACCACACTATCAGCTCGCCATTCTCTTTTAATTTCAGTTTAACCAAAGGAATAAGGAAAAGGTGTCTAGAGAATGGGTCTTTGGATTTTTTTACATAACTAAGAACAATTTTTATTTTTAGCTTCTAGGTCTATTGTCCTTTATTAGTGGGATTTGTTTGGGAAGGAGGACAGAAAAGCTAGAAATTAAAAAAAAAAAATTTTTTTATGTTCTGTGCTGTAAAGGTGGAGGACTGATGACATTTCAAATGTATACAAAGGTAACATTTAAAATAAATGATAGCATAGATTACAAAAAAAAGAGAAGAAGAATCAAAATTCAAAGAACAACATTACATGATTGGAAAACTGAAACATGAAAATTAAAAAACAATTGTGCAATATCATCTTATAATCACACTTCTTGGAATTGGTGCCCTCTTATAGTAACTTATTCCAACTTCTTTGGAAATATGAAAATCAAGACCTATCAAATGAACAAAGTGTACACCCCAGCAGTAGTTGATTAAATAGAGGAATTATTCATAATTAAAAAGAAATCTGTGTACATTCAAAGTGAACATCTTTATGAATCATATTCATATGGTTCATTTATATGATTCTCATTTGACTGTGTTTATTGCTATAGGTGTTCAAAATAACTGTTGCAATTAAAATGTTTCATAATAGAATTCCTAATATGTGTTGTTTTATCATGTGTGATAAAGTAATGTAATTTAATGCTTGGGGAACAAATCTGTCACCTGTTTTGTTTCCCCAATCTTGAAATGGTGTATGATGTCAGGAAATTAGATGCTTTCTTTATCTGCTATGTTCAATTCATGCACCAAAAAATAATTGAGAACTGTTATGGATTAAATCGTGTCTCCCCAAAATATGTGTTAAAATCCTGACCCTAATACCTGTGGATGTAATCCCGTTTGAGGATAGGATTTTCTTTGTTATGTTAATGAGGCCATATCAGTGTGGAGTGTGTCCTCAGTAAGCCTACTCTCAAGATATAAAAAGAGCAGATTAGGCACAGAGATGCAAGCACAAACTGAGGGGACGATAGATGCCATGTGGAGATCTCCAAGGAATGCAGAGAGTGCTAGAGAAGCTGAGACAAGAACTTCCCCCAGAGTGGACAGAGAGAGCCCTCCTCTAGGGCTGGAGCCCTGAATTTGAACTTCTAGCCTCCTAAACTGTGAGAAAATAAATTTCTGTTTGTTACAGCTGCCCACTTGTAGTATTTCTGTTATAGCAGTACTAACAAACAAAACAGGCACCTACTAGATAAAAAGTGCTACATGTTATTGGGATTAAAAAGATGACAAAAGAAACATCAAATAAGCCATTTTCAAGAATTTTGGTATTTTCTGTAGATTTGAAAAGTCAACTTAGCCTCTCTTAGAACTTGATATTTTCTGCTGATTCAAGGATCAACAGGTGTACTGGAGAGGCTAGAGGAGTGGGAAGAAAAAGTTATATAATTTAGGATTTGGGAGACTATAAAGACATTTTTAAAAAGACCAAAGTGTCTTAAAAACAAGCACAAAGCATGAAGAAGACAGAGGTAAAAAGTTTCCAGAGGAAAAGATATTAAGGTTTTATATCACAATATATCCATTATAGGAATCAACTTTCCTTTTTCAAGATTAGGATTCTAATGTGTATGTTTGGAAGGAGGCACACACTGCCCACTTGGGTAAGATGGACTAAATAATTGAAGCAGGCAGCAGTTTGTATTGCTGAAAATGTGGCAAATCTTATTACTCATTTCACATTCTATGCTCTTCTTACTCACTGCTTTCAAAATTTGTTGTTGTAAGTATTGCTATTCTGGTTGAATTCAAATTAGTTGTAAACATCGACAAATTTCTAGCTGATGGTTTCCAGAACTATTTTTTGGGAGATCATTCCTAAGTATTTGTGTCTTGTGATTCCCATCATCGACATAACGGGAGTGTGATTCTCACATGTGCATCCATAGACTGCTCAAGACCCTGTCTCAGAGACCATAAAGGATATAATGACTGTAGCTTGTCAGCATTGTATTAAAAAGTAAAAAGGTAAAATCTGAATTTTGGAGGAACATTAATTCAAAGTAACCAGTAGGCCAACTAATTCACACTTCAGTTGTATCAGCCATAGGCTGCCACGTGGTCCATTTTGGCCAAATGATGTAGTTACAATGAAGACAGTGAAAACATCAACAGAAATTACTGAAGCTTGGCTTCCACATCAACTAATTGCTTGCTGATCTACTAATTCTCTTTAGATTATACATTCCAAAAATGGATTCAGCCTATGCCCTATGTTTTTAGTTTTTTTCTTTATGTTACAGAGATGAGTGATATCAGATTAATATCTGGAATTATGATATACTGTGGTGATTAGTTTTGTTGTGTATCTAAATTTTGCATTTGTGGAAAGAGTTAAACTATTCCTGGCAAGGAGATAAACAAACTACTACTTGTTATTGAAGTCAGTTTGTCTTAAAAATCAATGCTTAATGGAAAGAGCATGGGCTTTTATTACCAGAATGGTTTGAATTGAATGTCCAGCAGTTACGGAAAACTTACTTATCTTCACTGAGCCACAGTTTCTTCATCTATAAAATAGGGATAATAACAACTATGTTACAATGTTGTGAGGATTACATGACCTGGTAATAATAAAGCATTAATATAATGTGGAGCGTATAACAGGAGCTTCAGAATTTTTTTTCCTACTTTTCCCATCTAAACTATTGGTGATATGACCTTAGGTTTTATAAGACAAACTAGATAAATGTTTTTATTAGCATTTATACATTATTACGAGCACTTTGAGCACCTTGGGACATTCCCAGGTGGATGATACTCTCAACCAGTCTTCAGGTTTCACAACCTCTCCCTTTTTAACTAAGCTAAGCTGGACCTACATCTCTCGGAACTCCTTTTCCTGTATAGTTCTGGGCTAAGATAGACGACAAGAGGAATGTGTGCAAAGTTTGCAAGGCAGAAGTGAAGCAGTGGCTATGTTTTACTCTTGGAAGTTCGGGATAGGTTTACGTGTGGTTCCGGTTGATACACATTATCACACTTCTACTGGCTTTTCTTGCTGGTATGAGGCAGCAGCTGTTCCTGGAATTCCTACAGCTCCTGTTGGACTTCCCTGGGGCAACAGTCGACCCAAAGCTCCTTCAGCTGCTGCCAGATCTTTCAGCTTCTCCAACTTCTGGGCCATGAGTGTGCTTAGCTCTATAATGAAGGAGCCAGCTTCTCCTGAAGGTCGTCTACATCCTCAAAGTTGGAAGCTTTGGGACAGTGAGAGAGGAATGCAAGCTCCAGTTTGCTCTTATGGATTCCAGCTCATCCTTGCAGGTTCCAGTTTGCCCTTTCTCTCCCTCACTTACAGTCCATCTTTCCTTCCCAACTGCTTGCCGTGCTACTTTAGGCCCAGGACAAGGGCCATACATAAACTGTTAAACTGACACTTACAATTGATTAAAGCGTAATCCAAAATTCTTTGTCATTCTTATTGTCTCTGCTTCTCTGATGGAACCCTGACTAATAGACTTATCAAATCTGAGTTCTGCATTTTATAATATAAATACATTTATTCATATTCTGTACTCTTGGCCAAAAGTAATTTTTGGGAATAAATAAGAAATAATCAACATAAAATAATAAATATAAAACCTAGCACACTCACGTATACACACACATATTACGCCCTCACTGAAAAGTGGCTGCCAGTTATCCCTCATAACCATCGTGACCTGGTCTCAAGCATAGCATTGAGTCTTTGTATGGTTTTCTTGTGTAGTTACCTCAAACTAATATAAAAGAAAACCTCAGTTCTCTTTTAGAGAGGGCTGGAGTTTCTTATTCCTTTCATCTTATTCATTCATTCAATAAATATCTGTGGACTGAACTGACTAGGTGACTCAATAGACTGAGAATTTCTCCCCTGGGACTGTGGTCATGGCTTTGTCCTCTGGTAGTGTTCATCTTGTTGAACAGCTCCAGATTGTCTGGGGCCACAGAAACTGTTATTGTGATAATTCTGGGTCCCCATTCTCAGCATAATCTTGCACTTATTATTCATTTACTCATTTATCAAGTGTTAATTCAAGGCCAGCTGAGTTAGAGAGAAAGATTTGATAAATGCCATCTAGGAATTTGAAATCTCTTAGAAGAAATACAACCAGAATGCTTCTTAGAAACGAGGGAAGAATGCTCCTTAGAAAGGAGGGTTCAGCTAACTTACTTTGGATACTTCATTAAGAAAGACCAGTTGCTATAAAAGGACATCATGGTTGGTGAAGTAGAGGGTCAGTGAAAATGAAGCAAACCCTCAGTGAGATGAATTGACACAATAGCCACAACAATGGATTCAAACATAGCAACGACCCATTAAGATGGCACAGAACAGGGCAGAGTTTCATTTAGTTATTTATAAGGTCGATACGTGTTGGAGCTGACTTGAAAAAACCTAACAAAAACAACAAAGAAAATATGTCTGTAAAGTTTTAAATATATCCACTCCTATAACCTTTTGAGAAATAATACAGATAGGAAGAAAAAGAAGGATTATATGAAATAATTTACATTTTATTTATCAGTGCAATGAGACAATAAATTTTAAGAAAGATCTTAGAAGTAAAACTTAAACACAGGATCAAAACCATTTTGTGCACTACCTTGCTTTAACTTTTGTATGACAGTGTAAAAATCATACATATTTTTCACGATAGAAAATTAGAACTTTCACATACTATGTCCAAATATAAATGATCACCTCTAACATTTTAGTGAGGTCATATAAAAATCATTTAGGTATAGACATATACACTTATAAACCTACATGTGTTTATATTATTTTGGTTAAATAAATATGTATTTATATATTTTTAGCCCACAACAATGCAATATAAAGGAAAATACCTAATACTACATACATGCACACATGCACAAACACACACACACACATATTTAGAGAGAAAGATGAGGAGAGAGGGAATATCATAGTATTTCCTCCCAACAGAAATAACGACAAAAAACTAATACTAATCAGAAGGGTTGATTTTTTTTTTTTTCTTTTGTTTTTTTTACTTTTTTAAAAATTGTGTATTAAGTGAAAGTTTACAGTTCGAGTTAGTTTCTTATACAAAAATTTATACACACATTGTTATGTAACCCTAGTTGCTCTCCTTGTAATGTGACAGCACACTCCTCCATTCCACCCCAGATTTCCTGTGTCCATTCAATCAGCTCCTGTCCCTTTCTGCTTTCTCATCTCACCTCCAAATAGGAGCTGCCTGTTTACTTTCATGTATCTACTTGAGCTAAGAAGCACTGTCTTCACCGGTATCATTTTATGTCTTATAATCCAGTCTAATCTTTGTCTGAAGAGTTGACTTCGGGAATGGTTTCAGTTCTGGGCTAACAGAGAGTCTGGGGGCCATGACTTCTGGGGTCCCTCCAGTCTCAGTCAGACCATTAAGTCTAGTCTTTTTACTAGAATTTGAGTTCTGCACCCCACTTTTCTCCTGCTCTGTCAGGGACTGTCTGTTGTGTTCCCTGTCAGGGTGGACATTGGTGGTATCCGGGCACCATCTAGTTCTTCTGGTCTCAGGCTGATGGAGTCTCTGGTTTATGTGGCCCTTTCTGTCTCTTGGGCTAATGTTTTCTTTGTGTCTTTGGTGTTCTTCATTCTCCTTTGCTCCAGGTGGGTTGGAACCAACTGATGCATCTTAGATGGCCACTCACTAGCTTTTAAGGCCCCAGATGCCACTCACCAAAGATGCAGAACATTTTCTTAACATCTTAACTTGCTATGCCAATTGACCTAGATATCCCCTGAAAGTGCAGTCCCCAGACCCCACCTGCTACTCTGTCCAACAAAGTGTTTGGTTGTATTCAGGAAACTTCTTAGCTTTTGGTTTAGTCTAGTTGCGCTGACTTCCCCTGTATTGTGTGCTGTCCTTCCCTTCACCTAAGATAAATCTCATCTGCTATCTAGTTAGTGAATACCTCTTTCCCTCCCTCCCCACCCTCATAACCATCAAAGAATGTTTTCTTCTGTGTTTAAACCTTTTCTTGAGTTCTTATAATAGTGATCTTATACAATATTTGTCCTTTTGCGACTAATTTAATTTCATTCAGCATGCCTTCCAGATTCATCCATGTGATGAGATGTTTCACAGATTCATCATTGTTCTTTATCATTGCATAATATTCCATTGTGTGACTATACCATAATTTGTTTATCCATTCATCCGTTGATGGGCACCTCAGTTATTTCCTTTTTTTGCTATTGTGAACAGTGCTGCAATGAACATGGGCATGCATGTATCTATTCATGTTACGGCTCTTATTTCTCTAGGACATATTCCAAGGAGTGGGATTGCTGGATCATATGGTACTTCTATTTCTAGCTTTTTAAGGAAGCGCCAAATTGATTTCCAAAGTGGTTGCACCATTTTACATTCCCACCAGCAGTGTATAAGTGTTCCAGTATTTATCTTTTGCGAACTGAGTGCCACTTTTCACTGATTCTGGAGGCTTTAGTAGACTTTCTACCACTCGGTCTCTCCCAATGTGGAAAACGCGTCCCAAGCACCATTGCTTGCTTCACCATGCACGCCAGCCGATCCGGCCTGCAGGGAGCCAGTTCCTGCTGGGTCAGGTCTGACAACTCCTCCCTGCTTCTGAACCATCTCTCCTTCCTCCTGCCGCTTCTTCCAATTCCTCAACTTTGCCTTTGATGTTCAGTGCTCCTAGATTGTCATATATAATCGATTTACTTGTTTTTCGGATCTTTGTTTTAAGAGAGACCACAGGAAGCGTCTGACTACTCTGCCATCTTGGCCCTGCCTCTTTCAAGTCAATTATCTTGGAATCAAGTAAATATTTAGGAGAACACGTGGCTGTCCCTGTGGTGGTTGAGTTAGGGCAGCATTCTGAAGCTCTAGGACTTGTGGAAACTGAACTTCTGAGCAACTGGGAAGAGTCTCCCAGATGCAGTGGGTGAAAAGCAATTTGTTCTGCCACATCCTGTTACAAGTAGAAATGTTTACATGGATTATAAATTATTGCTTTGATATATTTCTAGATAATTTTACAATTTAAAGAAATTACCCAGTATCTCAAAGTCATTTCATGCTCGTGTGTGCTGTAAGATGAGAATGTTGATGTGAAAAGGCCACTCCATTTGTGGGCACTAGTCAATATTGTAATGGAGTTGAAAAGAATGGAATGATCCGTTTGTGTGAAACATGTCTGTCTATATAAGTCAAAATCAACTTCAGGGATGTGTGCATCCGTCAGAACAAAGATAAAAGACTCCCTAATATTAATAAACCAGAAAAAACCAAACCTGTTGGCATCGAGTCAATTCTGACTCATAGCGACCCTATAGTTTTGTGCTACAATTTGGAATAACAAGAATGCTTAGTGTTGGTCCTGAGCAGTTTTAGAGCTTCTCTAAATTAAATCCTTCCAGTAGAGACTGTAGATAATATTATGTGGATAGTTGTGCAATTAGTGAATTCTTGGACTCAAATCCAATAGTTAACATTAAAAGGTATTCATTTTAACCTAAACTTTGACATTTATTGCACCAAATCCAATATTTCACATTTAAAGGTATACACATTTACCTGTTATTGAAATTATCTTTCACACTTTAAAAAGGGGAGGGGGATTTTTTTTTTTTAAACTACATATTGCAGATGTTCAAGTGGTTGATTACATAACCCTCTTTGTTTTAACTATATCATTTAAAATTCCTTTACCCTCCCTGAGAAGTTTTCTTCAGTTTTAGCATATCAATCAAGTGTTTTGGAATAGGAACTATAAACTTGTAATCTAGATGGTATCTTATATCCAGTGGAGTTCCAGGGGACTTTAATATTTTTATTATCTTTAAAAATTTATTTTCATACAGCGTCTTATTTTCAGTGAGACTCTAGGGATCCTTAAGGTTATTATTACTTTTTCCTTTAATGTATTTGCTGTATCTCTAACCTTCTTTTGTACTTTGTTGTACTTGAATGTTTTTCTTGCTTCACCAAAATGTCTGTCAGATAAAAACCTCAGCCAAAAGACAAGAATTTCCACAAAATGTACTTGAGGATGAAGAGCAGCTGTCACCTGCTCGCAGTCTGTACTGTTGCTGAGTACACGCACTTGGCAGGGGTGCAGTGCCCTTCTGAGTATCGCGCTCGGTTAAGCCACTATTCAGGGGCTAAATACAATTGACAGAGGTGTCTTTCTCATTATAAGTTTCTGACTCGTCGTTTTCACCTAAGCGCAGTGCTTGTTGGGGCTAAATGCTTTTGTCATATCTGACAGGATCTTTTCAGTATCTACCTTTGCTGTCCATTTTTTTGTCCATTACTTTGTTTTACTTTTGCCTCTGAATTTTTTGTCAGGTCAAAAATACTACCTACTTTTTGAATGTTGAAGGAAGAAGAATTTTTCCTTGTATTCTTCCATCTCTTTAAGTTGCCTACACAATTTTCTTGCTACCTCCAGTAGATCATACATGGAGTAAAAAGCAAAGTGAGATATACATAACATATTCAAAATCAGATTTTAAGAAATAGTTTCGGTTTTAACGACTTGAACAGATATAACTCCTTAGATATAAAAAAAAATGTTGACAACTGGGTTGGGTTAGTTAATTCTGTTACTATAGTGAATAAGTACAATTTTAAAAATTAACTAAATACACTCTTTGGTTTAACCAGGAAAAATGCAGATCTCAAAATATTTTAAATTTATGACCAACTATCATGAGTTGTGCTAAAGTAATGACAAAGCAGTTGGTCTTCCTGGATTATCTTACAGAAAATAGCACTGCCAGCTTCCACCTTGGGCCCTTTCTAGCCTCCTGGCAGTGTGTTATTATACTTCATAGCATCATCACATCTCACATGTTATATATTTATCTGTTTATTAAATCTCCCCACATTAGAGCAGAAATTTTCTGAACACAGGAACTTTTCCTGTTTTGTTCATGCTATTTCCAGATTCCAGAACAGTGCTGACTCCTATGAGGCATTCAGTAACAATTTGTTGAATGAGTAAATGAATGAACAAATATATCCTCTATTTAACAAACACTTTGACTATACGCCTGGCCTTATTTGAATCCTTGGGGATTCAAATATGAAAAGAACACGGTCTCTGCCTCAAGTTGGAGAGATAGACATGCACTGATTGCTATCCGTTTCTCAGTATAGTGGGCTTGGATGTTATTGTTAGTTAGCTGCTCTTGAGTTGATTCTAGCTCATGGTCACCCCATGCATGCAAAGTAGAGTTGCTCCATAGGGTTTTCAAGACTATGACCTTTCAGAAATAGATTGCCAGGTCTGCCTTCCTGGGTGCCTTTTGGTGGTTTCAAACTGCCAGTCTTTCTGCTAGTAGTTGAGCACTTAACTGTTCCACCCGGGGACTCCAAGTCACAACCCAGGTGGGCTTGGATAGAAGATAGAAAATAAATTGCTGTTAACATAGATTTTTTTAAAGTGCCCACTCATCTCCTAGCCTTAAAAGAAAAATTAAAGGAAACAAAAATAGTCTTTGTGCTCAGGGTATCCTATTTAGAGCCCTGGTATTTAGAAATTGATTTGAAAAGATCTTAGGCTTAAGCTAAGATTTTAAAAGATTCAGGTTTAAATCAAGATGATTAGGATGTTTTTACAGTCATCAAGCATTTCAGCTGCAGAAAGCACTGGCGTTAGTCCATATGCTGAGAGAGTTTACAGATGTGAAATTTACTGGGCTGTTGTTTTAGGCCGTCAGGGTGAAACAGGAAATGACCTGCATGGAAATGAATTGAAATGATGCTAGTTGTTGCAAGTTTACTTTACCTTACGATGATATGTAAAGTGATGTTACCCAGAAGGTTACCAACTGTATTTTTTTTTTTTTTTTTTTTGCTGCGGAAAATAATAGTCTGCGAAAATTCAGTGTATGCTTTGGGAGGCATTTTGCTGAGAACTTTCAGCGTTGACAGGACAAACCCAACGTGCTGGAAGAAGTTTGGAAGCCTAAATCTTACATGTTATCAAGGCTTTATATAATGGAATCAGAAATCTTTTGGTTAATGTTGATTTCATCACCATATGTAAGCGGCATGCATTTTATGAATTGCAGATGATGTGCTGAAAACAGGAACTTAGTGCAAATAACAAGAAAGTAACATTTTAATTGCTTGAAAAGAGAAAGTTTACTTAGCATGCAATAACTGAATTCAGTAAGTTAGTGTGTAATAGACGGTAATAGCTGAGATTTTATCCTCCTGCTCAGGAAAACCAGTGTGAAATTGGGAGTTCAGAATGGCAGTAATTAATCATTATGGTAGACTGTCAAAATAAAAGCTCAGGTCATTTTGTTAATGATTGCAGTGTGCAGTTTTTGACATTTACCGTGAACTCTAACGTATTTCATATATAACAGTGAACCAAAAATGCAGACATCTGGAAAGCAGACTGCCTGCGTTCTTATAAGAAATGGTGCAAATTAAAATTAAAAAGAAAAATTATCTGCCCGTGGAAGATACCTTAGGGAAAGTAATTGCCTTATAAAGTAACATTTTAAAAATAAATTAAAACACAGATAATTTACTTAGCATAAGGAAACTCTCCCCAGGTCACTTTATATAATGTTATAAGTAAACACAACCTGGATTATATAGCAATATTTGTTTGTTAATAACCAGAAAGCATTTAGATATCATGGTCGCAGTATGAACCACATGAACATTGCACTTAGATTCAGTGGGCATTCCTGCATTTCCTGATATTTGTTTTACATTTCTTTGAAGTGAAAACTTCTTTGTTATTACCAAACAAAAATGGCCATGTAATCCCATGGATATTTATGACTAACAGGCACACTCACGTACACATGCAGTCAGTTTCAAGAAGAGATAATTATTTTATAAGGCTCAAGGCAGATATATATGAAGAAACGTGTCTTGAAATGTGATATACCACAAAAAGTACAACTACATTGTTAGTATGGTGGATACCAAACACATTTCATGAGTAATTACTTTGTCACCATTTAGGAAAAATTCCTGTATTGGGAGAGACTTGCAAAGACTTTACTTAACATATCAAAATTGAGAAATAAATTTGTACATGGGAACTTTCACACTCCTTGAATGTCCCTGGCAATATGGCAATGTATTGCTATAAAAACCTTGTCTGGCTTGATAAGGAACTGAGGAAATTTGGGAAATAATAGAACTGAATGAATGGTTTTGAGTCGGGAGAGAAGCCAGTAGTTGGGTGACAGGAACATAATTTCAGTGCCCTGAACGCATTATTCCCTTGCTAATCCGTGTTGCTTTCAGCCTTAATTATTTCAGAAGCATAGCAGTGGACACACCATCATCCAAGAGTGTTTGCAGGCAACTTACTGGGATGTGAGGTGGTATACAGCTCTCCTTTACTTTTAGTATTCTCACTTTTGGACATTTTTTGCTGACTTATTGAGCAGAAGCTAGGAATAGCACAAAGTAGCAAGGAAGTGAAGAGGTAACAGAGGTGCTTTCCTGAGTGCAGTTTTTGCATTCGGTAACGGAAGCTTTTTTTTCATTTATAGCAAAGGGGTATGTGTGTGTGTTTAAATTTCCCTATAGTTTTCCCTATCAAGAATAATAGTGAGACAAAAATCTCATTTAAGTACAGTTCTATTTAGATAGATCCTTTATGAAATTCTTCTAGGTGGTACAGATAATATAGAGGAATGAGTAGGATAATTTGCATATTTACTTATTTGTTCTTGACTCAGGTGTTCAGACTAATTATTATTTTTTATTGTACTTTAGATGAAAGTTTACAGAACAAACTAGCTTCTCATTAAACAATTAGTACACATATTGTTTTGTGACATTGGTTGCCAACCCATGACATGTTAGCGCTCTCCCCTTCTCAATCTTGGGTTCCCTATTACCAGCTTCCCCGTCCCACCAGCCCCCACCCCTGCCTTCTTATCCTTACCCCTGGGCTGGTGTGCCCATTTAGTCTCGTTTTGTTTTATGGACCTGTCTAATCTTTGGCTGAAGACTAAACCTCAGGAGTGACTTCATTACTGAGCTAAAAGGGTGCCTGGGGAACATACTCTCAGGGTTTTTCCGGTCTCTGTCAGACCAGTAAGTCTGGTCTTTTTGTGTGTGTGTGTTTTTGTGAGTTCGAATTTTGTTCTACATTTTTCTTCAGCTGTGTCCGGGACCCTCTGCTGTGATTCCTGTCAGAGTAGTCAGTGGTGGTAGCCGGGCACTGTCTAGTTGTGCTGGACTTGGTCTGGTGGAGGGTGTAGTACTTGTGGTCCATTAGTCATTTCCCTTGTGTCTTTGGTTTTCTTCATTTTCTCTTGCTCCAGATGAGTTGAGATCAGTTGAGTATCTGAGATGGCCGCTCACAGGCTTTTAAGACCCCAGACGCTACTCACCAAAGTAGAATGTAGAACATTGTCTTTATAAACTGTGTTATGCCAATTGAGCTAGATGTTTCCCAAGACCACGGTCCCCACAGCCCTGAGCCCAGTAATTTGGTCCCTTAGGGAGTTTGGATGTGTCTATGGAGCTTACACGACTTTGCCCTGGACAAGTTGGTGCTGGCTTCCCCAGTATTGTGTATTGTCTTACCCTTCACCAAAGTTACCACTTGTCTATTTAGTCTTTTTCCATCCCCACCATTCCCCTCCCACCTAACCATCAAAGATTGTTTCTTTTTGTGTGTAAAACTTTTCGTGAGTTTTTATAGTAGTGGTCTCATACAATAGTTGTCCTTTTGTGATTGACTTATTTCATTCAGCATAATGCCCCCCAGATTCATCCATGTTGTGAGATGCTTCACAAATTCATCATTGTTCTTTATAGTTACATAGTATTCCATTGTGTGTGTGTACCATAATTTATTTATCCATTCCTCTGTTGATGGGCATCTAGGTTGTTTCCATCTTTTTGCAATTGTGAACAATGCTGCAATGAACATGGGTGTGCATATGTCTATTTTTGTCATAGCTCTTATTTCTCTAGGATATATTCCTAAGAGTGGGATTGCTGGATCATATGGTATTTCTATTTCTAGCTTTTTAAGGAAGTGCCATATTGTTTTTCAAAACGATTGTACCATTTTGCATTCCCATCAGCAGTGCAAAAGAGTTCCAGTCTCCCCGCAGCCTCTCCAATATTTGTTATTTTCTGTTTTTTTGATTCATGCCAGTAATGTCAGGGTGAGATGGTAACTCATTGTGGTTTTGATTTACATTTCTCTAATGACTAGTGATTGTGCAAATTTCCTCATGTGTCTGTTAGCCACTTGAATGTCTTCTCTGGTAAAGTGTCTGTTCATATCCTTTGCCCATTTTTCAATTGGATTATTTGTCTTTTTGTTGTAGAGGGGTTGGATTTCCTGTAGATTTTAGAGATTAGAACTTTGTCGCATTTGTCATAGCCAAAAATTTTTTTCCTAGTCTGTAGGTTCCCTTTTTACTCTTTTGGTGAAATCTTTTGATGAGCATAAGTGTTTAATTTTTAGAAGATCCCAGTTATCTAGCTTGTCTTCTGGAGTTTGTATGTTGTTAGTTATGGTTTGTATCCTGTTAATGCCACATATTTGGACCTCTAGCGTTGACCCTTTTTCTTCTATGATCTTTTAGTTTTGGGTTTTATATTTAGGTCATTGATACATTTTTAATTAGTTTTTGTATATGGTGTGAGGTATGGGTCCTGTTTCATTTTTTTGCAGATGGACATCCAATTTTTCCAGCATCACTTATTAAAAAGACTGTCTTTTCCCCCATTTGATGGACTTTGGGCCCTTGTTGAAGATCAGGTGACTGTAGGTGGATGGATTTACATATGAGTTCTCAATTCTGTTCCATTGGTCAATGTATCTGTCCTTGTACCAGTAGCTGGCTATTTTGACCACCATAGATGTGGAGTAAGTTTTGAGGTCAGGTAGTGGGAGTCCTCCTACTTTATTCTTCTTCTTCAGTGGTGCTTTACTTATCTGGGCCCTCTTTCCTTTCCATATAAAGTTAATGATTAGTTTTTCTAATCATTTCTAATGATCTCTTTAGAGAATGCTGTTGATATTTGGATCTGGATTGCATTGTATTTGTAGAATGCTTTGGGTAGAATTGACATTTTCACAATGTTAAGTCTTCCTATTTATGAGCATGGTATGTTTTTCCATTTATGTAGGTCTCCTTTGGTTTCTTGCAGTAGTGTTTTGTAGTTTTCTATGTATAGGTCTTTTATATCCCTGGTTAGATTTATTCCAAAGTATTTTATTTTTTTTAGGGGCTATTAAAATAGTATTGTTTTCCTGATTTCCTTTTTGTTGTTCTCTTTATTGGTGTATAGGAAGCCAACTGATTTTGGTGTGTTTATATTGTATCCTGCTACTCTGCTGAATCTTTCTATTAGTTCCAGTGGTTTTCTTGTGGAGTTTTTTGGTTTTCTGTGTATAGTATCGTGTTATCCACAAATAGGGACAGTTTTACTTCTTCGTTACCAATTTGGATGCCCTGTATTTCTTTTTCTTGCCTTATTGCTGTAGCTAAGACTTCCGGCACAATGTTAAGTAGGAGTGGTGATAAAGGGCATCCTTGTCTTGTTCCTCTTCTCAGGGGGAATGTTTTCAGCCTCTTTCCATTAAGAATGATGTTAGCCGTTGGTTTTGTATAGATGCCTCTTATTATGATGAGGAATTTCCCTTCTATATCTATTTTATTGACAGTGTTTATAAGAAATGAATGTTGGACTTTGTCAAATGTCTTTTCTTTGTCAATTGAGAAGATCATGTGATTCTTTTATTTATGTGGTGGATTAGGATGGTTGATTTTCTAATGTTGACCATCCTTGCATACCTGGTATGAATTCCACTAGGTCATGAGTATTATTTTTTGATATGATGCTGAATTCTCTTGGCTAGAATTTTGCTGAGAATTTTTGCATCTATATTCATGTTCTGAAATAGTTTGAGTAGTACTAGTGTAGGCTCTTCTCTGAATGTTTGGTAGAATTCCCCAGTGAAGCCATCTGGACAAGGGCTTTTTTTGTTGTTGTTGGGAGTTTTTTTTAATTACCTTTCCAGTCTCTTCTCTTGTTATGAGTCTGTTCCTATTTTCAAATTCAGTTTGTGTTAGTTTAGGTAGGTAGTGTGTTTCTAGAAATTTGTCCATTTCCTCTAGGTTTTGGAATTCGTTGGAGTATAATTTTTCATAGTACTCTGTTATGATCCTTTTTATTTCAGTTGAGTCTGTTGTAATATCCCCCATTTCATTTCTTATTTGGGTTATTTGTGTTCTCTCCTGTTTTTCTTTTGTCAATTTGACCGATGGATTGTCGATTTTGTTGATCGTTTCAAAGAACCAACTTTTGGTTGTGTTGATTCTTTCTATTGTTTTTCCATTCTCTACTTCATTTACTTCTGCTCTGATCTTTATTATTTCCTTTCTTCTGGTGGCTGTGAGCTTCATTTGCTGTTCTTTTTCTGTTTGTTCAAGCTGTATAGCTAATGTTTTGATTTTGTCCCTGTCTTCTCTGTTGATGTGTGCATCTGTTGATATAAATTGAACTCTGAGCACTGCCTTTGCTGTGTCCAAAATGTTTTGGTATATATGTTTTCATTCTCATTTGGTTCTAGGAATTTTTTGTTTCCATCTTTGATTTCTTCTATTACCCAGTGATTTTTAAGTAAGGTGTTATTCAGTTTCCATGTATTTAATATTTTTACTTGCTCTTCCTGTTGTTAATTTCTACTTTGATGGTGTTGTGATCAGAGAAGATACTTTGTATTATCTCAGTGTTTTGAATTTTGTTGAGGGTTGCTCTGTGGCCTAAGATGTGGACTATTCTGGAGAATGTTCCATGTGCGTTGGAAACGAATGTGTACTTTGCAGCTGTTGGGTGAAGTGTTCTATATATGTCTGTGAGGTCAAGTTGGCTGATTGTGGCCTTTAGATCTTCTCTATCTTTGTTGAATTTCTTTCTAGATGTTCTGTCCTTTACCAAGAGTTTTGTGTTGAAGTCTCCTACTATTATTGTGGAACTCTCAGTTTCTTTTTTCAGTGCTGTTAGAGTTTGTTTTATGTATTTTGGAGCCCTGTCATTTGGTATGTAGATATTTATTATTGTCATGTCTTCATGATGGCTTATCCCTCTAATCATGATATAATGCCATTCTTTGTCTTTTATGGTGGATTTTGTTTTAAAGTCTATTCTATCTGAGATTAGTGTTGCCACTTCTGCCCTTTTTTGGTAGCTGTTTGCTTTATATATTTTTTCCATCCTTTGATCATTAATAAATTTGTGTCTTTTTTTCTAACGTGTGTCTCTTGTAGACTGCCTATTGGTGGGTCCTGTCTTTTTTATAAGTTCTGTTACTCTCTGCCTCTTTGTGGGTGCATTTAGGCCATTTATGTTCAGTGTAATTATTAATAGGTGTGAGTTTATTGCTGTCATTTTGTAGTGCTTTTTTTTGTGGTACTGACATTTTCTTTGTTCCTCTTTCTCTCCTGTGCTGAATTCTTTTTGTTTGTGAATTTTTTTTGTTTCTTTCGTTTTTGTAGGTTTTGTGTTTACTGAGACTTTATGTTTTTCTTCTTTATTTTGATGAGTAGGTTTCTTAACTCTTTTTGTGGTTGCCTTGAAATTTACCCTTATCTTCCTAAGTTTTAATCATTCCTTTATTATTTGGTGTCACCTTGACTTCCTCTCTATTTCAAAGTTTTATACCTAAACCATTTATTTCCTCTTTTATCGTTCTGACATTGTTGTCATATATGGATTAACCTCTCTGGTTTCCTGTTGTAAATCTTTTAGTTTTGTTTTATCCTTGAGAGTTCATTACCTTGGTTGGTATCTGACTGATGCAGTCTTGAGTCCTAGGTTCAGGCTGTTGTCAGACCAATTATTTTTAAATGCAATGCACAACTGCCTGCTAATTATCCCAAACCCACAAAGCATTTTTAGAGAAACAAACTTTTTTTGTTTACTAGCCTCTACTTTGGGTTAATTACATGATCTAGCAAAGATGACCAGCTGATTTTCATTGGAATAGTTATGTAGGATGGAAAACCAGAGGTTATGAGTATAGTTTGGGCCATTTTCTCACCACCACCCCTAAGTTCAGCAAAATTAGGAATCTCTGTTTAAAATGTGCATGTTTGTTAGGTATGGTTGAGTTGATTCTGACTTATAGTGACCCCATGTGACAGATTAGAACTGCCCAAGCTGTAATCTTCACAGGAGAAGTTGCCAGGTGTTTTCTCCCATGGATACGCTGTGTGGGTTTGAATTGCCGACCTTTTGGTTAGCAGGTGAGCACTTAACCATTGTGCCACCAGTGAGCCTTTAAAATGTGCATAGAACATACTAACAAGAAACGTGTTGATAATTCCACCACTGCCTTGTTTTCTTTTCATATGTATGCTCTATGATAAATTACTCAGGAAGCTATTACCGCCTTACTTGAGTCATTCACACAAGCTTTGTGTAGTCAAATTACAGTATAGGTTGACAAATACATAAAAAAGATTGTAAAAGTTAAGAAACAAAATAAATTATATATACATAGTTTATATTTAAAATAAACATTGCAGTACAAGCACTTTGAAAACTCTTTGACAGTTTCTTAAAAAGTTAAATATACAGTTACTGTATGATCCTGAAATTCTACTCTTAGGTATTTATTAAAAAGAAATAAAACACACATATACAAGCTCTTTTAATAATAGCTGAAATCTTGAAGTAACGTAAATGCCCATCAGCAGGTAAATGCATAAACAAATTCTGGTATATCCATACTATAAAATACTACTCAACAACAAAAATGAATGAACTACTCCAAAGGCAACTCCAAAACATTATACTGAGTGAAAGAAGGCAGACACAAAAGTTTCATTTTATGAAACACTTAAGCAAAACCAATGCATAATAACAGAAAGCTGATCAGTGATTGCCTGGGGTTTCATGAACGGTGCGGATTTACTACAGAGGAGCACGCAGAAACTTTTTGAGATACTGGAAAAGTTTCTTGATTCTGGTGGTACTTACTGAGGTGTGTACATTTGTCAGAACTTATCAAACTATATACTTAAAATGGCTATAATTTATTGTATGTAAATTATATCTTAAGTTCATTTTAAAAGAAGGATGGATATCGAGTGTATGAGAACAAATAAGTTTGTAGTGAAAGTGCTTGTAAAAGGTAGAGTATAACACGCCCAAAATAGTGGGGCATGGAATTGTTTTGAATTAAGATAGTATTAAATTAAGACAAAGTTAGGAGTTAGCATTTTCTTCTATACTTCCAAAAAGATCAGAAGCAGCAGAAGTTTATTATTTAGAATAGTGCTGGCATTATGCTAGGCACTTTACATTCGTAATGTTGTTTAATCTTTCCCAAACCCCATGAGGTAGATTTTTTAAAGTTTAAGGAGACTCAAGACTACCTTGAGACTACTCAAGGTCACATAACTAATGAGTGTCAGGGTTAGGATTTGAATCCGATTGACTTAAAACCATACATGCTTACCACTTATATTTTACTAAATCTCTCTGAATCATAGTTTCTTATACCATTATGGAAATACTAATATTTAGGGTTGTTCAAATAAATTATATGAAAATCATGCAGCAAACTAGAGAGTAAACCATTTTGGTGGTGGTGATGTATGTCAATGAGTTGATTCGAACTCATAGTGACCCTCTAGGACAGGGTAGAACTGCCCCATAGGGTTTCCTAGGCTGTAATCTTTACGGATGCAGACTGCCACATCATTCTCTTGTGGAGTCGCTGGGGGGTTCGAGCTGCTGACCTTTTGGTTAGCAGCTTAGTGTTCAATTGTCGCACCACCAGGTCACCTTTCTGCTCATTTATTCAATAAATATTTGACTATCTACTATGTGCTAGAAATTGTTCTAGGCACTAAGAATATGACAGATCCCTTGTCCTTGTTAGTGAAGAAATGTAGGCATTAAAACAAAGCAATTGAAATTACTGTGGGAAAAGTAAGTCCCAGTTCTACAAGACCATGTTGCATAGGCAACCAGTAGCTTGGAGGTGGTAATATCTAAGTGAGATCTGACAGATTAATGATAATTTGTTCTCTGTGTGTAGGAAGAAATGTGGAGTAATTGTCCCAGAAGAGATTTAGGTGAAAGTCTAGAGGAGAGAGAACTTCAGTAAGAGAGGTTTAGTGAGACTGGAGGGTAGAGTGCAAAGGCGGGGGGAAGTGGCAAGAGGAAAGGTTGAAATGGTCAACAGGGGCCACATCATTAATGTACCTCTGATAGGTCATCTGTCATAGTTATCTAGTGCTGCTATAACAGAAATACCACAATTGGATGGCTGTAACAGGCAAATTTCTCTCACAATCTAGGAGGCTAGAAGTCCAAATTCAGGGCACCAGCTCCAGGGAAAGGATTTCTATCTCTGTCAGCTCTAGGGGAAGGTTCTTGTCATCAATCTTCCCCTGGTCTAGGAGCTTCTCAGTACAGGGACCCTGGGTCCAAAGGACACACTCCACTCCTGGCTCCTCTTGCTTGGTGGTTATGAGGTCCTCTCCTCTCTACTTAGTTCTCTCTTTTATATCTCGAAAGAGATTGACTCAAGATACAACCTAATCATGTAGATTGAGTCGTGCCTCATTAACATAACTGCCTCTAATCCTGCACCATTAACGTCATAGAGGTTAGGATTTACAACACGTAGGATAATCACATCAGATCACAAAATGGTGGACAGGCACATAGTACTGGGACTCATAGCCTAGCCAAGTTGACATACATTTTTGGAGGACACAATTCAATCCATAACAGCATCCATAAATTGTCATCCAAACTAGAGTATTTGAGAGTGAAAGGGGCATTATTAATAATTATGCTGAGGTAATGAGTCTAAATTGGCACGGTCCCTAGCAAATGTGTTAATCCACAAGCCTTGATAGGAAGTTTGATTTTTTTAAGGGTAATGGGAGTAACTGGAGGGTTTTAAGCAGGAAAGTAAAATGATTAGGTTATATTCTACCTTGTATCGTGTCTATTAATATGCTTTGAAAGGGGACATATGGAGGACTCATTTAGTATAATTTCTTGAAATGTATTATGATGCTTTTTAAATCTTTGCATTCTCTATGAAAATTATAGTCACTACAGAAGTGTTGGTTAAAAAAGAAAAACACATTTTTAATGCATCAATAGCCAAACTATAAAGATAATTTTTGAAAATAAAATTATTTGTTATTTTTTATCCTAGTCATATACAAGTCATTTAAACTAAATATTCTAAGTAAATAAAATGCTTGTGAAAGAAGTAAAAAATAGATTTTTCTGAAAAGATATTTTAAAATGGATAAAGATTTGTTTCTCAAATACTTTTTTGAGACAGTCTTATCCCAGAGTCAAATTTTGATAATGTAGTATACCATAATTGAAAACATTTGTTTCAGATTATTTCTTGATAATCTCTGTAGTCTCAGTGTTTTTATTCTGGTAAATAGGGGAAAGCAGAAAGAGAGAGCAGAAGGAGGAAGGATGGAGGGGCAGTGGTTAAACGGTTGGCTGCTAACCAAAAGGTCGGTAGTTCGAATCCACCAGCTGTTCCTTAGAAACCCTGTGGGGCAGTTCTACTCTGTTCTGCAGGGTCACTATGAGTCAGAATGGACTGGACAGCAATGGATATATGGGTAGGGATATAGTGACAAGCAAACCAAATTCCCTGCTCTTATGGAACTTACATTCTAGTGGGAGAGATGGACAATAATAAGCTAGTAATTATAGTATGTTAGGTGGTGAAATATGCCATGATGCGAAAGCAAGATAAAGGGAAAAGGAACGATGAGGGTGCTTTCCAATTAGTATTATCTGTAATGATGATGATGATGATGTTGGTGGTGGTGGTGATGAAGGATACAGACTTTGGTTCATGTTTTTGGCTCTCATATTGGAAAGACATTTAGCATGTGTTATGTAGAGGGAGCACTTCAGTAAGCAGTCTTACTTATCTCAGGTGGAATAGTAAATTTTTTAAACCATTTCATACATTTGTAAGTGAACCTCTACTTAAATGCACACATAAAGAGACTGGAAGCAAGCTCACCAAGATGTTAACGATGGCTATCACTGGCTCATTTTTATTTTCTTCTTTATATTTTAAGCATTTTAAAAAGTAGCTATATGATGCAAAATTTCATAATAAGGAAAAAATAACATTCTAACGTTTATATATTAAGCCTATTGTGGAGAAAAGACAGAGTGGAAAGAGAGAGAAGGGAGAAAGCAAAGGGATAGAAGAGGCAGAGAGACACTCCTAGTCAAAAAAAAACAAAGATAAAAACACACAGAAAGAAGCAATGTCCATATAAAGAAAAATAGATGCAAAAAGAGAAAGAGCCTTACATATACACCTGCTCACACAATATCTCCATGTTCTAGCCTTTATAAAACAACCACTGAAGATTTTAATGCTATATTTTAACAATGCAGGCATGTCAAGAAATACTGGTGCTAGAATTTTGTTACTTATGTTGGATGAAGTTAGATTGAGGGTTGGATCTACTCTTGATAATAGAATTAAATTAGCACCCTAAACTTGGGCAAGACTCCTGCTTTAGTTCTCAGATGGTCTTTTTGCAGACTCTAATCATACTGATGAACAAAACCTTGAAGACCTAACAAAGACAAGTATAAAAATTACTCGTGTTAAGAGTTAAAAAGTTAAAAAAGTGAATACACTGGCCAGACTGATTATACCAACTAATTATTTCATGAGTGAATTTAATCTAGAGGGCTACTTATTTTGAACTAATCAGCTTAGTCTTAGCTCTCTCTTGTGATATTTTTATCTGTAACTATTTCACTTACTAAGATTATAAATTCTATTTATTTTACAAGTAAGTCTACAGAAATCGAAGTGTCAGTCATATATGTCTTTTTCAGCTGTGTTTCTGATAAGACTCAGAGGGTTCCCTGTGTCCATTTGTCCAGTTTTCCTATCCCTTCCTGCCTGCTTGTCTTCCTTGTGAACAGGAGCTGCCCATTTGATCTCATATATTTGATTGAACTAAGAAGCATATTCTTCATGTGTGTTATTGTTTGTTTTATAGGCCTGTCTGATATTTATCTAGAAAGTGGACTTCGGGAGTGGTTTCAGTTCTGAGTTAGCAGAGTGTTTGGCGGCCATAGTCTCGGGGGCTCCTTCAGTCTCTGTCAGACCTCAAATGCATTTTCCATCTAAAATACTGAAAGTAATTAAATTCGTATTTTAAAAGTGATATTTTTCAGACAGCCTCTTTTTTGTGTGCCAATTCTATGGATAATATGTTTAGAAATATTTGCTTTTGCTTTTCATGTTTTGTTTTGACTTCTATTTTAGAGTTGGAAAAAACAGTATTTCACATACCCTATTGTCTATCAGAACTTTGGTATAATTCCCATCATGACAAGAGGGATGACGCAGGTAGCCATTTTGGAACGAGTACTGTGTATAAAAAATTTAGTCTTGATTCCCTCTTAAACAAAGGCTATAGTAAGTGTCATATTCTGGGTGGTTTCTGATTAAACAAGCTAGTCCTTTTGTGTATAAGTGTCAGTTTATATTATTTTGAAAATAAGATAAACTTAGGATTTAAAGACATAAAGAATGTAGCAAATCCAAGTTTTGACTCCAGCTGTACAAAATTTTTTTGCTTTCTTTTTTACTTGTTATATAGACAATGTTTTCTTATATAATTATTAGTAATAACCACATTTCTTCATCACAGAAAATACTATCTACTAGATTATTTATCAACAAATAAGAAGGAAAGTCAAATATGCTAGTTTCATCAAAATATTTAATTGAGGGTCTGTTACATGTCTGTTCGTTATAGGCTAGGCAAAGTAATACTAAAAAGGAAGCGCCACGAATCTTACATGAACTCTACAATTGAAGTTGTAACTGGATCTGTTACATTTTGAATTTCCATTCTTTAATCCAGTGAGAGAGATGAGTATTTCTTACGCTTTTCTGCCCGAAGTACCTCTAATGACAGAAACGAATGAGCTTGTGATCCCAGAGTTCTGCCAATTTACTACAAAGCGACCCCCTGCAATCAAAGTTTTTTTTTTTTTTAATCTTATGATATTTTTCATTAACCCTGTAAAAACAGCATGGGGACTGCATCTGACCTCCTCCAGCTTCACAAGAGGGAAGGAGAATCAATAGCCTAAGACTGATATCTATGAGGTAGAGATCAGACATGCTTCTTGTCTCCACCATCTTTAACTATTCTGACACCAACCATCCCTCCCACGACAATCTCTACTTCTCTGCTGGGTTCGATAATTCATTGCAATGGCTGCACAGAACTCACAGACAGTACTCACAATTGTAAGGTTTATTAGAGAAGTAGTGATGAAGAGCTTGGCTGCTAACCAAAAGGTTGGCAGTTCGAATCCACCAGCTGCTCCTTGGAAATGCTATGGGGCAGTTCTACTCTGTCCTATAGGGTCACTATGAGTCAGAATTGACTTGACAGCAGTGTGTAAATAGGTAACAGTTCAGGTTCAGGAATGCTCAGTATGCAGTACTTCCATCAGGATAGCCTCTTTTCAGCTGTGTTCACAGGCACGCCTCTCTCTGGCCCTTGGCGTCTGCCCTGCTTGGACAAGTGTTACAAAGCTCTTTTAGCTCTGCCGATAAGTACCCAAGGTACCCCATTCTGCCAATAAGCCTCACCCGAAGATGCTCAACTGTAGCTCTGTGGGTTGGCAAACCTAGCTCTACCAAGTGCCTGGAGGCACCCTACTCTGCCAATAAACCTCCTGCCCAAAGGCACTCAACTTTCTCACTCCATGGGCTGGGAAGGCCACCACATCGTCTCCTGCCCGTCTCTCCTGCCAGTCTCTCCTGTTGCTGTTTTTCTGCCACCGCTTCTTGCCATCTTCATATGTTACACCTCTCTCTCTTTTGATTTCTTGGTTCCAGGAGCTTCTCAGCTCAGGGATTCTGGGTCCAAAGGACCAAAGGAAGTGCTCCGTTCCTGGCTGTTCTTCCCTGTTGGTGGTGGGATCCTCTTGCCCTCCTCTGGGATGGCTCATTTCAAGCCCAGCGGCATGGCAAAACTGACTAATCTGATTTAGTGGGCCACAATTACCCTATTTGCACAGTACCACCCAATCACTTGGGTGAGAGTTATAAGGACCATAGCTAGAAGGCCACATTAAGTAATTCATTGTTCTGCAAACCCCTATGATAGATCTCTGCTTTTAATTATAAAAGCAACATGTTTAAGTTTCCTTTAATTGAGTAAACCTGATGATCCAGAAAGATGCATTGTATTTATTTTGTTGTTTCACGAACACCATGGCACATCCTAGTGTGAAAAGATACAGAATTCTCCTTCCTTTAGGATTATCAGGATGTACAAAATGTCTAAGCGTTCTGGAATTCCTTAGATTTCCTCGTACCAATTTATGTATATCTTTATCACAAAGTAATTTTTGTTAGATTTCAAAAATATATTTAGTATACTTATGAAGATTATAAATTGTACTTAGTGTGTGTGGGGGGTGGGGGTGAGTCTCAGGTTTCCTTAGGAAAAACCTGAAGGCAAATCTAATTCCATATGGATTATTTGTTGGGAAACTAATAATTCTGTGATAAAGCAAGCATGCCATATCTAAAGTCTCAGGCCAAATCAAGACTTAGGAATTAAAGGAATCTGATCTTTTTCTCCTACAAGAGCATTGTAGTAGTTATATTTCCTTTTTTATTGTTTCCGAATGTCCTCAGGTTGACCAGACTTAACAATATGCAATGATGTGTAAAGTGAGAAACACTCTCTTGCACTAGCAGATCCATAGCAGAGAACGTGGAAATGGGGAGAGTAGTATTTATGGTGGGTGAGCAAGGGTCATAGGGCAGAGTGCTAAGAAAGGGGCAGACTGCAGCCCTCAAGACAGCCTAATGGCTCCTCACTGAAATCACATTTATCTTGTTGTTGAAATTTCTTCTTCCGTCTTCATCCTCCCGTTGCCTCACACCATAATTTTATTTGTACTCCAAACTTCTCATATGTTCTCCAGTTTCCTAAATTAGTATCCTTTCCAAAATCTGGTCTTCCGCTTCTCAGTGGCACTGATAATATAGTGCAGTAAGCCATAAGAACCATTGACACATTCCATCCTACTGCAGGACCTTGGGAATAAGCAATCTCACATGCATACACAAAGCTCACTTGCAGGTCTTTGTCTAATGTGCTGGTACGTTTAGGTATGCTTAAGAAGCTTCTGTTAAGCGTCTTTTTATGAAATGTAATGCCCTTGGCCTGAGTACACAAACACAAATAAGATAAGGTTCCCACTCTTTAGGAACCTCTGAGTTAGTGAGAGAAGTGAACAACACCAAATAATAATAATAATAAAATAAACAATTGCAATATGTTAGAATATGTACAATGCTTATATGCAGTAGCATTACCATGGTCTTACAGGTGCTGATTGGAAGATATTGGACATACAACTTTCAAGGAGGAGGTAGAATTCGATATGGTTTTTGAAAGTTGGATTAGACTTTGAAAGGGTGAAATTGCTGCTGGTTAATAATCATTATTGAGTAAAACTGTAGAAATTCTCATAGGCAGAGAACATGTAAAAGGAAAGTAGTTCATAGACTCAATATCAATTGTTTACATGATCTAAAACAAAATGAATTTGGAGAAATATGAACACTAACAGCAGAGATAGCACAGAGGTTAACTTGCATGCCAACTCCAAATAATTGGTAGCACCTGCTCAAAGCTTTGTATCGAAGATCTTTAGGTTTCTTCCAGATTTCAATCACATATTCTGGAAGAAAGGGTGCAGCTATTGCCTTGATGTCTGCCTTGGATTTGGGACTACAGAGATACATTCCTGCTATGAACTTTTAATGACATTATCTTCCTTAGCAAAGCATTCTCCGCATATGCTAGATTAGTTTCGTAGTTAAATCTCATTTTAGATTGATTTTTATGAAACTGATAGAAGGTAAACATGAATCACTAGAGCAAGGTAGGATGAGCTGTTTGGGTTTTTAGAATTAAAGTTAAGACAAATCTTAAAGATTAATAAATAAATCAATTGAGTTTCTATTCTTAGTCTGATTTTTAAAGCAGGGATAAAAGTGCAATATATATGTACATATATTTCTATATTTTACATATATACTATTATATATGCTATAATAGTATATACTATTTAGTAAAATATACATAATGTTAGAAGATTGCCCCATGCTGCCAATGACAAATGACAAGGGACTATAGTTGTATTTATATATTGAGTTAGGAAAATCATGGAAGGAGCTAATTTATTCACTTTACTTATTCCTCTAAATTATTACTGATTCCTTTGATGAGGCCCTAAAAAAAAAAGATTGTGTGTGTGTGTACACATGTATGTATATATATATATATTTATATATATTTATACTTGACAGCAGTGGGATTTGGTTAAAGTGAATTATTAAGCCATACTGATGTATATATTTTTAATATATTGGTATAGCCTATCTTATATTTATTTAAAGATAATAAAAATAGCATCTATCAATTAGATAAAAGCAAAATGCTGTTAGGAAAGAAATAGCAATCATACTAGTTTTTATCCTTATTAAATTTAAAAGCCAATTATTCAGATTGCAATAAAAATATTTACCATAATTAACTCCGTATCTTAAAATACACAAAGGAGACTCCTCCCTTTTCCCGGTATTAATAATAGGTTCGCATGGCTCCATCAAAATGCTTTTACATCTGTGGTCAAGGACTGACTACCCTTGACTGTAAGTCAAGCCTGTGGCCGAAAAACTAACTAGCCCCTAAAAATCTACGCATTTGACCTAACATCTCAGTCCTTTTAATTTTCAGGACTATTAAAAACTAAAAAAGTACAGTTAAGAATATATGCATACTTGTAAATACCCCAATTTTAGAGAAAGGATAAAAATCCTATTTAAATTCTATCATTTCACTGCTATATACGTACTCAAGGCCATAGATACAATGACTACATTTGGTTTTTTAAATGATAATAAAATAATTAAACTATTTTGTTGGCAGGTGTAATAACAATAACTAATTACTGAGAAGATCAATGACTTTGGCATTATGAAAGTAAATCTCAACTTGAAATCATGAGTATTTACAATTTACAAGATGACCTTGTTAATTGGTTATAAAATCATCAATAAAGCATCATACCAATAGGAATTAATATGAAGCTTATATTCATTGCTGCTCTTGCAAATTTGCTTATTGCCCCTGAAATATATTATTTTTGCCATTTTCTTATTATGTATATAGTGTTTTGTAGTGGTTCAAATTATCCATTAGAGGGCAATATAATATTACTCTGAAGCTGAGAAAACGTACTAGTGAAAGGACACCAAATTACCCTGTCTCTCTGGGCAAGAGTTTGAAAATGGGCTTAACAAAATGAATTCTTTAGTTTTCTTATTTCTTTATTAGTGTTTTATTTTTCTGAAACACAAATCTTTTGCTGAATTTTAAGCTTTTTTTTTAAATTTAGAGTTACAAAAGAAAATACATTTTTTATCGTGCAAGTGTATTTTTTAATTTGGTGGATATAAATTCATTACACAGTAAATGTCCTCAAATTTTATTTTACAAGAAGTTTTCCCCACAATATAATGGAAAATACTCCTTAAAAAAGCAGGTAGAAAACTTGTTTGGAATTTAAAAATCTAGAGATCTACGTATATATGTGCGAAGGAATTTTGGGCTTTAATTCCACATTGCTTATATTGAAGAACATATATTTTACATGAATGGTTTATACTAAGGGCAAGACTTATACTCAGTCATCAACCCAAGTTTTATTTGTAAGTTTAAGAATACATCTTTTAACTTGTATAATCAGTTAGTTTATATAATTCAATTAGACCTTTACATTTTACTTAATTCAAATATAATTAAGAATGAATACATTTTACATATGGGTTTATTTTAGGAAACTGTTCTATGTTACATCTGAAGCACAGGAGGGACATATTCCATCTCCTGTCCTAAATCCTATGGATTAAGTACGTTGTAAGAAAAATACACTGAACATTTAAAGCAAACAGTAGGCATTAAAGAACTGCATTGTTGTTAGTTGCAGTAGTTGACTGACTCACAGCAACCTTATACGTAACAGAACAGAAGATCGCCCAGTCCTGTGTCCTGTGACATCTTCGTGAATGTTGATATGAACTATATTGAGTGCTTTTTTTTTTTCTTCCTTCTAAAACGGCAATGAGTTAGCTTTAGCCAGTTCTTTGCATAGAGGTAGCTGCTGACTGGGCCAAGGATGAGCATCTGACTGATACAGGGCAACCATTTAATAGGCTGGTGAGGGACCAAACTCATGTGAATGGAATAAAGGCAATTAACTAAGTCAATTAGATTGACTTTTCTTTGGGACTTGGACTAGACTGATGGCCCTCAAACTTTTCTCTGGCCATATCCATGTACCACTTGTACCGTTGCTTACTTGATGGGATCGCTGTTTCAACTTAAATCAATATATTGTACAGGATTCCATTACTATGAATTGAAAACTAGAATGATGTGCCATAAATAGCAGATGACAAGAAAAATAAATACAAGGAAATATTTTAAATTAAAAAAATAAAATAAAACAAAACTAATTTATGATGACTCTAATATCTATAAAAAAATGTATACCTGAAAATAAATTATTCAATGAAAGCCCTTTTATTATAAGTCCATAATAAATGCATTTGCTTTGGTTAGTTTAAATTAGTTTAAATCAATAAGATAATTTCTTCCTCTTTTTTTGGTGTGGATATTAAGTGAGACTGAGACTTCCATTTCCCATGTGCACCTAATTGGAAAACATTAGCCAGATTGTAATTTATATTTTTTATAGAAGTCAGTGGTCCTTTGAGCATTGGGAAGTAGCTATAAAGGAGGAAGCTAGATTTCTGGCTACTATTTGACCCAGGTAAGGTGCCTACTTCCAGAAAAGATATTTTAAGAAAACTGTGCAGTTATATGGCTCACCTTTTAACTCTACGCATGTTTCTGGACTTTCTGGACCCTTTGCCTACACTTGTTGTGTGCCCACCTGGAAATGTCCCAGAGTGGGGAAGGGCCTGTATTCCTTGGAAGTTTCAGGCCCCAATAAATCATAAAAATCTACATGCCCTCATCACTTTGTTATGTGTGAATTTACAACAATTAAGGCTACAAGCTTGAGATCTAGGGAGAAAAGTCTCCTCTACCCTCCTCAGCAGTCTAAGCAGAAGAACAAGTATTCACCCTTGTATCATTTAAAATTATCTTATCAATGTATATGTTCCATGTTTGAGAAACACTGAACCAGGGACTGTGGAGAGTATTAGAAAGTTATGAGCCAGAGAAGAATTGTGCAGAGACCAATGCTGCCCAGAAGAGAAGTGGAGGTAGTAGGTGGTCCCAGTAACATTTCAGCCTTCTAAAGCCAGTCCACTTATAACCTTAGACTAGGCTGTGCTTTTCATCATTGTTGCCGGTGTAAAGATCCAGAATCGATGTTTGCTTATTTGTTGCAAAAGAAAAACTTCTAGTTCTAAAATAGTAAAATGCTCTTGGGGAATGTAGCCGCATCTTGTATCATTACTAAATCATCGTGTCTTTTAACAATACATCAGTTAGTGTTTTAAGAATAGTTTTGAATATGCTACCATAAAAGTAAGTGCTCTTTAAAATTTATTCACAGATTTTTGCATTACACATTGCCAGAATTCTGTTAGTCTGTCCATCCCTCAGTCCATCCATATATACTCAGATGACAGCCAGCCAGCTAAGTGCACCAGAGCATAATTTGCTCATGAAATGCTTCAGCTCAGGTGCCAAACAGGCTGTTAATTAAAAAATAACTCTAGTGCTGGTCTATAGACTGTCTAAGACAAACCTATGCAATCTTTTGTCTGTCAGCTGTCATCTTATGTGGATAATGTAAAAACTACATATGACTCTCAGCATAGTAAAATAGCTGTAGTAGGATTAGGACTAAAGTGGAAAATATTTGGCACACATAATTTATTTCTCCTTTCCTGTCCCTATGACAAGGCACCCTGGTGGCTCAGCAGTTCAAGAGCTCAGCTGCTAACCAATAGGTCATTGGTTCAAACCCACCATCCACTCCATGGAAGAATGATGTGGCAGTCTGCTTCTGTAAAGATTTACAGCCTTGGAAACCCTGTGGGGCAGTTCTACTGTGTCCTGTTGAGTCGCTATGAGTCAGAATTGACTCACTGGCAGTGGGTTGGGTGCCTACGGCAGACATTGGTAATTGATCATTCCTGCTGAATCTGATGAGAAGTCCTCTCTAGACAGCCATTACCAGTCATTTGGAGCTGGGATGTTTTGAAACCTTGATGCCGTTCTTTCACTTCAAAAAACCAAACCCATTGCTGTCGAGTTGATTCTGACTCATAGTGACCCCATAGGACAGAGGAGAACTGCCCCATAGGGTTTCCAAAGAGCAACTGGTGGATTCATACTGGCAACATTTTGGTTAGCAGCCGAGCTCTTAACCACTGTGCCACCAGGGCTCCATTCTTTCGTTAGGAGGGGAGAAAAAAGGCAAAGGTAAGGATATGGAACAGAACAAAATAGCAGGAGGGAAAACCAAGGATTCCCAATGAATCAGGAGTTAGAAATGTCTTTCTCTCTGCTGCTGATAAAAATTAGAGTTGAGACAAAGGGAAGAAGGAGTGGTAAGAAAGTTATTCTGTTAATCCCCTTCACCATAGGAAAGAATCCTACACAAAAAGTAGCCCGTTACCAAGGCTGTCATTGCTACTGTCCTGATCCAGGGGAAGCCAGAGACTTTAGGAAATTTAATTCAAACTTCAGGAAATTAAATTAAGCAAATATTTGTTAAGTGATGTTATGTATACAGGCAGTCCTTGGGTTACTAACACAATCCATTTCTAAATGTCTCCTTAAGAATTTGTGGTGAGTCAGAACAGGTGCATACAGTTCTTATTTAGCCTTACTTTAGTGCAAGAAAAGGCTCAAAGCTTTTCAATGATTTAAAAAGCTGCACGTGCAGCAAGTGAAGGTGATTATGATGAAGAATTTCTTACGAGTAGGAGTTGATTCAGTCTTTTCAAAATGAGGGCAAATTTACATAACATGTAAGGGCAAGTACGAGTTGTCCAAAAGTTAGACGTTCATAACCCGTGGACTTACTATACTATGCATAAGTTCCTATTATGGTAGGTTCCATGGTAGGTACAAAAGAGGAATAAAAAAAAATTTAAACCATTATTACATATGTTATTTTATTTAAATTCCCAAACACCCTTGGATTGAAGTAGTGTTGTCTCAACCAGGGCTTCAAACCAGTTAAAATCAGTTCACACATGGCCAACGAAGCGAAACTGGAACAGACTTGTATTTTTACAATTTGGTAATCCACAATGATAACTGGAACAGGAAAAAATTATGGGTTGAAGCCCTAGAATGGGAGACTTGGAAGAGGCATTAGTGAGCCCCTTCAGGAGCCTGATGCATGAGATTGGATTATTGGCAGGACTGTGGAGAATGACACACATTCAAAGCAGCACAGTTGGCTCCCATCTTTGAGCAGGGCACTGCTGTTTCCGACTCAAAATCTGTTGGGCCAGAGATTTGGTTGCTATGCGATGCATATGTTTTCTAAGAGGGTGGTTAGTTTCTAGCAGGGCTTTGACCCATAATTTTTCCCGTTCCAGTTATTGTTCTGATTCTGCTTCACCCAGTTTTTAAAAATTTGCGTCTGTTCTGGTGTTGCTTCCTTGGCTGTGACTGAACCTGGAAGAACTGGTTCAAAGCCCTGGCCTCAATTTTTCTGACGAGGAGACTTGGGGAAATGAAAGTTAAGTCAATTGTAAAAAGTCAAACAGCTACTAAGTGAGGCCATATCTCACATAAAAATTCATAGTCTTTCCACATTGTGTTGCCTCATATGACCAACAAGATAGTTGCATGTGTATTTTTACATTTATATGGATTCACTGGAAACATCAAGAGAAGAAAAAGTACAGACATATCGTATCCGTGCCTCCTGTGCATGCACCTCCCCACTGCTCTTGCCGGATGGTACAGACGCCAAAGGATAAAGTTAAAAGATACCAATTAGCAATGCTAGACTCCTTATTATAGTCTCATTACTTTCAGTCTTTAGTTATTTCCAGATGTAAAATACTTTTATGTTTTCTTCAAAAATAGTTGCCTATTAAAATAATTACAAATATAGTTTTAGAAACTTCACGATAGCCAACACGTTAGGAAATCACATTATAATTTCCACTGTAACACATAATTCTTTCCTAACACAGTGTAAAGAATTTTGGAGTTAGAGAGAAGGTTTGAGACCTTTTTTTTTTTTAAAATAATGTAATGTATTTTAATGGCACACCCTTATTTTGAAGAGGCTAAGGTATTTAAAAAGCTAAGATTAAATTGGAGAGAGAACACTAAGAGGAACACGGAAAAAGAATCATTGAAGAATAAAAACATGAAACAGCCCATGATTGCAGCTGAGGCATTTCCCTTTGCACCCTACCTTTTAAAATTGTCAATTGGATAATATAATTCTGTATAGTAACCCTCAGTCATTAATTTTTCACTTGAAATGTATTATCTGCTTCACCTAGCTGCTGCCTTGAGCCTGGAGAGCAAACAAGAATATTTGGGTTTCGCCTAGAGCAACATAGAAAGAAATGGAATAAAATCTTCAGATCTCTGTGCAACTAGTGGCCTACAGCAGACAGAGTTGAGGTTATAATGGTTCTAAAGCTAAGAACAGTATTGCTAGTGAAAATGGAAAGCAACTATAAAAATGATTGACATGTTCTGTAAAGTAGACTTTCACTGTCAATCATCTAAATATGATTCATTAATCATACTATAAGCATTTGACAGCTGACTGACAATAACAAATTCTCCCCAGAGAAAGCTGTATAGAAACTTAAGAGCAGCTTATTAATGTTGATACTATTTAAGCCGGATGTTATGCATCATACAGGAAACAGATAGCTTCTTGAATCTCAACATAATTGATTCCAGCAGAACCTTGTTACCAGAGGTGTGCATTACACAGCTTCTGATGCATTCTCAATTACAGAGAACTGATTGGTTTTGTGAAAATACTTTTTACCAAAAAAAAAAAAAAGAAAACTTCTGATTTAAATTAAAACAATTATTCAAAAAAGATCTTTTTTTTTGGAAAAATGTGCTTTTAATTTATTTCAGCCATTTGAGAGCCTTCATATCACCAAGCAGAAGAACATTATGCCCAGTCAGTTGTCAGTTTCTCCATGTCTTATCACAGTGTACCTCAGTTTAGGGCCTCGTATGCTGTATTTTGAGATTTTACACCAACCAGTGGCTCCCTGCATCAGATCATGTTTTTTCCTGAGGTATTTCAAAGAAAGGTGCAAAGTCAAACCTTAAATAAAGCACAAGTTAGGAAGATTAAGGGTGGAACAATAAAGATTTATTAGACAGAGACTTATGGATTATCCTTGGGGAAGATATTCATCAGTACTGTATATTGTGTGCATATTAGAATGAGAGTGTAAATTCACTCTATGCAGTGGGAAGTAATATATTGAATGATAAGGAGGATTGTACTAAAATATATCTCATATCTATATTTAGTGAGAATTTTGTATTTAAAATTTAGTCAATATAGTAGAATCTATCATTAATAGTTCAAAGCCTGTCACTTTGAGGACTAGAGTGCACCTGACCCAAGCCATGATATTTTCAGTAGCTTCATATGCATACGAAAGCTAGGCAGTGTGTGAATAAGGAAGACTGAAGAATTAATGCCTTTGAATTATGGTGTTGGTGAAGAATATTGAATATACCACGGACTGCCGGAAGAACAAACAAATCTGTCTTGGAAGAAATACAGCCAGAGTACTGCTTGGAAGACAGGATGGCAAGACTTTGTCTCAGGTACTTTGGACATGTTATCAGGAGGGACCAGTCCCTGGAGAAGGATATTACACTTGGTAAAGTAGAGGGTCAGTGTAAAAGAGGAAGACCCTCAACGAGATGAATTGACACAGTGGCTGCAACAATAGGCTCAGGCATAACAACGATTGTGAGGATGGCGCAGGACTAGGCAGTGTTTTGTTCTGTTGTACATAGGGTCGCAATGAGTCTGAACTGACCGGATGGCACCTAACAACAGCAATAGTTCAAAGCCTCATTCATTATTACAGGTTGAAATTATTATTACTGTTTTTTATTTTATATATCTGAAAAATAAAGTTTTTATAGTATAACGTAGTTTTCCAGGATTAAAATTTATTCTGTTTTGATTATAGAATTTTATTTTATACCTTTTTACTCTTGTGCTTGCATTATATATACCTCAAGGTATAAGATATATTCTGATCTCTTCAAACTAAAATAACATAGCTAATTTTCTGTTGAATGCATATATCCAAATATTTTTTCAAAAGTGATCTAAAAAATCTGCCCCCAAAACAAAGCAGGAAGTAGAGACAGGATACATTAAATATCTCCCAAGTTTACTGTTTTATTAATATCTGATTTTCATTATACTTAGCTACTTTCCCTTAGGTACAAAAAATATGGGTCAAGTCCTATTTTCATGGCCTTATTAAATCACAACTGTAGCTAGCAATTCTAAAGTATCCATGGTATTCTTTTAAAGGCATTTTCAGATAAAAGTGGTGAAAAAATTAAAATTTAAAAGTCACTCTTTCCTGTGCTTTTGCATAATTATTTTCTCTTCTTCCCAAACTCAGAATTTTTTAGCCTATTGTATTTTAAACATTTTGAACATTTACATCTTTCCAATTAAAGTGCTAACCTCTTGGCCCTAGCTTCCTTTCCCTTGTTCCCAGCATCTGTTTTTCCACATTCTTATATAGTTTAACTCAGAATGCCAATCAGTGATGATTGATCACATTTGCAGACAACAGTCTGGACCCTGATTCTGCACTCCACATGCATTTGCCGTTTTGATTAATGAACATAAATCAGGGGTGACAATTCACATTTGCAAGTGGATGGAAAGAATTATTAGAAATGCAGCATTTAGTAAGCTAAAGCTTTCCTTCATTCTATTACAATCGTATTTGAAAACAAATACATGTCCCTCAGAGAACCTTGTGGTTATCATTAGGGAATATCTGAAATATGGAAATAAAACACTTGCTGCCCAGGCCTGCTTTCATTATTTTGATCTCCTAACCCAAAACACCCACTGCCGTCAAGTTGATTCCAACTCACAGTGACCCTATAGGACAGAGGAGAACTGCCCCATAGCGTTTCCAAGGCTTTAAATCTTTACAGAAGCAGATTGCCACATCTTTCTCCTGGGGAGCAGCTGGTGGGTTCGAACTGCAGACCTTAAGCAAGCACGTAACCACTGTACCACCAGGCCTCCTTGATCTCTTAATGGATCTTTATATTTCTGTACAGCATAAGCACCAAATGATTTTGAAGCATTTCTATATTTGTACAAGCCCTTGTTATAGAGAAAGGCTCAAAAGAGTACCTTCTTTCTCTACGAAATACTGAGTTTATGAATTTTTCTTATATGAAAGAAGGGTAAGCAGACGTAAACTTATTTTCTTATTTCACATAAACAATAAAAATCAAGGGATTTGTTTATTTCCATTTAAGGAATGGTTTGCTACTTTTTTCTTGTATCAATAGTATTAGGAACACCAAATCAATAATTAAGACAACCTCTTTAGTAACTTTAAAGCTGAAGTTCCACTAATATATTTCGAATAAGCCTAAATCATCTGGCGAAGATATTTTGTTTTTTGACTATAAAAATTTCTCACTTAATTGATACTTGCAGATCTGGATTTTCTAATCAATATTCCTAAACAGCATACATATGAAATGTAATTAACAGCCCGTATGTATTGATTGGAAGAGTGACCTGTTTGACATATTCATTTTAATGCATCGTAACTATAATGACACCTTCATTGTATAAAATGAGTATTAAATCCTTCCAACTACTTAAACTGTTTTAAAGGGTCATAGATGTAGTTACCCGGCCAAATATATACTCACACAATCAGTTATACACAACGCCTCAAAAGCCCTAAGCACCACAGTGTTCGATATGTGTAACCTAATCTACTTGTAAAAAATGGATATGCGTTTTTTTCATCAGGAACTATTTATTGAGTAGCTACCATGTGTCCGTGAATATTATTTTATTTTTTAGATAATATTTTATTGTGTTTTTGGTGAACATTTGCACAGTAAATTAGGTTCCCATTTGACAACTTTTACACTGGTTGTTCGGTGACATTCGTCACATTTTACATTCTCGTTAATTAAAACATATCCAAGTGGATATGCTTTTAACACACAAGTACTAGTACTGCAGGGAAATTGTTTCAAATGTCATCAGCATTTTGAAGGTTACAAAGGGTTTACCATGCTTGGATTAAGCTTCTATCTTTACTTTATCATAACATATTTACTTAGGAAATGCTTTGTTTTAATTCTCCTTCATGGCAGTTAAATTGTCTAAGGCATCTAAAGTGGCCATGGGAAGAGTTGGTTAAATTAGTATACATGTGGGAGAACAGAAGAATAGATGCTGTTGATTTTTAATCTGAATTTCCAGAAGTCACATTAAAGTCCCACCATTCAAGACACGTAGGAGGAAATTAACTTCTGCAGCCAGTTGGAACTACATCTTGGTAGTTCCTGAAAGTGTCACTTACTTGGCATCTTGCTTAAACTTCCATTGGCCTCATTTGGTAGGCTTTTCATACTAAATTTAACCAATAATGGATGCAGAAAATGAACAAAGTGCTTCGTGTCCATATGGATTATTTTATTCATGCAAAAAATAGATTTTAATGAGGCAATGTGTTAGGTTCTACAGCTAGAAATACCAAAACAGAAAAAAAAAACAAAAAAACCTCAGTTTCTTCTTTCAAAGTATTCTTAATCTAGAGAGGAAAATGTACATATAAGCAAAATCAGTTATAATCTAATTTGATAAGTACAGTAATGGAAATATGCATAAGACAGAGTGCTAACAAGAGGAAGAATGATCAAACCTGGCTGGGGGCATCATAAAAAACATTATAACTAATCCCAAATACAGTTTCCCAGACATATAAACGTTCCTAAGAAGAAGAAACAGTGAATTCAGAACTGAGAAAAATGAAATAGTGTAACATACTCAGCAACTACATGTTAAACATTGGGAATATAGCAGAGATGGAGGGATTGATTGAGGATGAAGCTAGTGAGGAACTTGTATGCTTAGGAGTTTAAACATTATTCTGCAGGTGATGTAGTAACCAATACATGAAGTACTTCACTGAAGAAAGGTATATTTAACCGAAAGCAGCAAATTTAGGAACTTTTGGAATACCTAAAAAGAGACTGAATATAAAATCATATTTTTTTGTAGATAAACTACTATGTATGTCAGTTCCACCATCAGAAACTATGGTTGATTTTTAACATGTATTATATTAGTAGCTAACCACCAAATGCATGCAACTTATCATTTACCTCCATTGCAGCAGATGCCAAAGACACAGTTCAGCAATTATGGCTTAATGTCATCCCATTATCATGTATCATTTTTCTTAACGCATCAAGACGTAAAGTGTAAGTCCATGAAGGCAAGCTTGGTCAGCAACCTTGGAAATATATGGAATTCATTTTGCCTTTCCTTTGCTTTGTCATGAAAGGGGTCTTGTCTTCTTATATATGGGACATGGCAGTTTAGTTAAGTTCACATAAGCTTTTAAGTCAGTACATTAATATTATTTTTTATTCATTATAGGCAGGGGTAACTATATCAACTGTAAGTGGTGGAATAAATTGTAGCCACATGTTAAAAAGTAGGTCATCCTAATGAGTGGGTAAAGCTGTCATTTTTCTTTAGGAAATGTCTGTATTTTTCTCATAGAACAGAAATATGTTTTATTAATAACTGCTCTGTCTATTGTGCAGCTAAAATTGTTGATTTTATAATCTCTTTAATGCCAAATATTATTTAAAATAGACAACCCTTTAAAAGATTAAATTGTCATGGCATCAAGGTACAATATGAATTGAAATATATAGTTCTGAGCTTGTTTCTGTGCTTAGTGAAAACTTTCTGATTTAAACTAGAAAGAAACACTGCTGTGAGTTAGTAAAATGTCTGGATGACAGAATTCTTTGGAAGCAAATATTAGTACCATAAACTTTCAAGTATATTAAAGGTCATCTAGTTTAACCATCATCTGAAGTCTAGATGGCATCTGTATCTTCTCTGCCTGTTGGCTCCCCAGTTGACATTTGGATACTGGAATCAGTAGTGGTGGAGAGCAGACCTCTCAAGGCAGCCGGCTTCTTCTTCATATGGCTCCATCCTTATATTATGCCAAATCTCCCTGTAACCAGCATGCCCTGGTCTGAGTTCTGCCTGCTGGGGCACACAGTACAAGCCCTTCAAATATCTGAGGACAGTTGAAGATGAGTTCCCCTTTCTGTTTTGCTAGATTACTAGACTAACAGAGAAATGTGGTAGACAAAAATAGGTTGAATGCAGCCAAATATTTTCAGTCATTTATCAAAGCCCTCTTGGCACAGTGGTTAACAGCTTGTCTGCTAACCAAAAAGTCAGCAGTTCAAATCCACCAGCCACTCCTTGGAAACCTTATGGGGCAGTTATACTCTCTGCTGTAGGGTCACTATGAGTCAGAATTGACTCGATGGCAACGAGTTTTTGGTTTTTTATTAAACTATTATAGACCAAAAATGTTGACTTATGGTACAATTAAGTAGAATCATAATTGTGGGCTAATTAATGGGTCATTGTCAGCCTAGAGAACTGATATATCCAAGTGGCCTATATGCTGCATGGATCTGTGCTTTAGATTAAGATGCTCAATATTTAATTCATGACTGAGCTGGGGACCTTGACTGGCATAGGATCAAATTGACTAGGCAACTTTGGGAGGGAGAGTGAATATGCTTAATGACAGACATCCCAGAGAACTGTGTAGCTCAATATTTCCTCATTTTATTCAAGTCTCTAATAAAAAGTCCACATTTCATATAGACTTTCTATGATCACCTTATACAAGTTAGCGTGCTCCTCTATCGTGACTCTCTGCTTTGTTTTTTTCATAGTTCTTATCACCACTTGACATGTTATATATTTATCAGTTTACTAGAAATATCTCCCCACTAGAAAGTAAATCTCATTTTTTTTCCTCTTAGTTCTCCTTTAAAAGTTCAAACACTGCTAGTTCTTTTACCATTAAGCGGTTTAATGGGCAAGTCGTTGGCATGAACTTTGAAATAGATTGAATAGTAAATTTAGAAAAAGCAAGCACAGTGAAGTTACATGGCAGGAAAAAAGGGGATAGATTGCCTCTATACACATATTTTACCCACTGCATGCTAGATCCTGTGTTAGGTAAAATTATATGTGTGTGTATTGTTAAGACAAAAAGAAAAAATTGAGGCATTATGTTACTACATATATATATATAGTAAGTGGTAGAAATAGAATTTAAGCCAGATATGACTGACTACAAGACTACGAGAGAGCTTTTTAGTCCCCGTGTGGCACAAATGGTTAAACACTCAGCTACTAACGAAAAGGTTGGCAGTTCAGATCCACCCAAGAGATCCCTTGGAAGAAAGGTCTGGTGATCTGCTTCCAAAGATCACAGCCATTGAAAACTCCATGAAGCAGAGTTCTACTCTGAAACACATGGGATTGTCATGAGTCAGAATTGACTTGATGGCAGCTGGTTTTTTGGTTTTATCAGGGATTCACAGTGATATATGTCAAGGTTTTTTTAAAAAAGAAAAATGGGGCATAGTCAAGCCTAAAGCAATAATATAGGGGAAGCGAGCAGGCTTGATGTAAAGAGTGAAGGTGATTTCAGAGGTATGGGAGAATCGTGAAGACTGTGCAAGTAATTCTGCGTTTCAGCGTTGAGCAGTTGTAAACGTTACAGGCACATGAAGCTCCAAGTTTCTATATTTCTATCTCAATAGACAAGGCTGACTAGGAGCAAAGCCTTGGGCGATTTCATAGATATTACAAGGAAGGATGAGTGATGCATGGTAGGTCTTGTATCAACTATGTATTCTCCCCAAAGAAAAGAAAATTGGTTGTTGGGGGACCAAAAAAAAAAAAATAACTTGAATGATAAAATGATTTATGGCTCTCCAAAGGGCCAGAGTGTGTAAAAAGATATACAGTACAGACGTGGTATTAAAATTTCATCGGTGGGTGGATGTTCTTAGGTGCCGTCGAGTCAATTCCTACTCAAAGCGACTCTATGCACAACAGAAGGAAACACTGCCCGGTCCTGCACCATCCTCACAATTGTTGCTATGCTTGAGCCCACTATTGAAGCCACTGTGTCAACCAATCTATTTCACTGAAGGTCTTCCTCTTTTTCGCTGACCCTCTACTTTATCAAGCATGACGTCCTTCTCCAGGGACTGATCCCTCCTGACAACATGTCCAAAGTATGTGAGATGTAGTCTCACTATCCTTGCTTCTAAGGAGTATTCTGGTTGGACTTCTTCCAAAACAGATTTGTTCCTTCTTTTGGCAGTCCATGTTATACTCAGTATTCTTCACCAACACCACAATTCAAAGGCATCAATTCTTCTTTGGTCTTACTTATTCATTGTCCAGCTTTCACATGCATATCAGGCAACTGAAAACACCATGGCTTGGGTCAGGCACACCTTAGTCTTCAAATCAGCATCTTTGCTTTTTGACACTTTAAAGAGGTCTTTACAGCAGCTTTGCCCAATGCAATACATCTTTTGATTTTCTTTCTTTTTTTTATTGTTCTATTTAAGTGAAAATTTACAATTCTAGTTAGCCTCTCATACAAAAATTTATACATACATTGTTATGTGACCCTAATTACTCTCCCTATACTATGATAACACACTCCTTCTCTCCACCCATGATTTCCCGTGTCCATTCAACCAAATCCTGACCCTCTCTGCATTCTCATCTCACCTCCGGACAGGAGCTGCCCATTTAGACTCATGTATCTACTTGAGCTAAGAACCACAGTCTTCAAGAGTATCAATTTATGTCCCATAGTCCAGTCTAATCTTTATCTGAAGAGTTGGCCTCGGGAATGGTTTTAGTTCTGGGTTGACAGAGAGTCCAGGGGCCATGCTTTCTGGGGATCCTCCAGTCTCAGTCAGACCATTAAGTCTGGTCTTCTTACTAGAATTTGAGTTCTGCAACCCACCTTTCTCTTGTTCCATCAGGGGCTCTCTGTTGTGTTCCCTGTCAGGGAGGTCACTGGTGGTAGCCAGGCACCATCTAGTTCTTCTGCTCTCAGGCTGAAGCAGTCTCTGGTTTATGTGGCCCTTCTTGACTCTTGAGCTAGTACTTTCCTTGTGACTTTGCTGGTTTTCATTCTCCTTTACTCCAGGTGGTTGGGACCAATTGATGCATCTTAGATGGCCGTTTCCTGGCTTATAAGACCCCAGAGACCACTCACCAAAGTGGGATGTAGAACATTTTCTTAATAAACTTCGTTATGCCAGTTGACCTAGCTGTCCCCGGAAACCATGGTCCCCAGATCCCTGACCTGCTACTCTGTCCCAAAGTGTTTGGTTGTATTCAGGGAACTTCTTAGCTTTTGGTTTAGTCTGGTTGTGCTGACTTCCCCTGTATTGTGTGCTGGCCTTCCATTCGCTCAAGATAATTCTTATCTACTATCTAGTTAGTGAATACCCTTCTTCCACCCTCCCTAACCTCATAACCATCAAAGAATGTTTTCTTCTGTGTTTAAACCTTTTCTTAAGTTCTTATAATAGTGTTCTTATATGATATTTGTCCTTTTCAAACTGACTAAATTCACTCAGCATAATACCTTTCAGATTCCTCCATGTTATGAGATGTTTCACAGATTCATCATTGTTCTTTATTGTTGCGTAGTATTCCATTGTGTGAATATACCATAATTTGTTTATCCATTCATCCATTGATGGGCACCTAGGTTGTTTCCATCTTTTTGCTATCGTAAACAGTGCTGCAATGAACATGGGTGTGTATGTATATATCTATTCGTGTGACGGCTTTTATTTCTCTAGGATTTATTCCAAGGAGTAGGATTGCTAGATTGTATGGTACCTCTGTTTTGAGTTTTTTAAGGAAGCGCCAAATAGATTTCCAAAGGGGTTGTACCATTTCACATTCCCACCAACAGTGTATAAGTGTTCCAGTCTCTCCACAACCTCTCCAACATTTTTTATTTTGTGTTTTCTGGATTAATGCTAGCCTTGTTGGGGTGAGATAGTATCTCATTGTAGTTTTAATTTGTATTTCTCGAATGGCTAATGATCGTGAGCATTTCCTCATGCGTCTGTTAGCCCCATGAATGTCTTCTTTGGTAAAGTGCCTGTTCATATCCTTTGTCCATTTTTTAATTGGGTTATTTGTCTTTTTGTTGTTGAGGTTTTGCAGTATCTTGTAGATTTTAGACATTAGACACTGATCGATTTGTCGTAGCCAAAAATTTTTCCCAGTCTGTCGGTTGTCTTTTGACTCTTTCGGTGAAGATTTTGATGAGCATAAGTGTTTGATTTTTAGGCGCTCCCATTTATCTAGTCTCTCTTCTGGTGCTTGTGCATTGTTACTTATGGTTCATATTGTGTTTATGCCATGTATTAAGGCTCCTAGCATTGTCCCTATTTTTTCTTCCATGATCTTTATAGTTTTTGATTGTATATTTAAGTCATTGTTCTTCTTCTTGAGTAATGCTTTACTTATATGAGGACTCTTCCCTTTCCATATGAAGTTGGTGATTTGTTTCTCCATTTCATTAAAAAATGCTGTTGGAATTTGGATCAGGATTGCACTGTATCTGTAGATCGAACTGGGTAGAATTGACATTTTCACAATGTTGAGTCTTCTTATCCATGATCAAGGTATGTTTGTTCACTTATGCAGGTCTCTTTCGGTTTCTTGCAGTAGCATCTTGTACTTTTCTTTTTATAGGTCTTTTATGTCTCTGGTTAGATTTATTCCTAAGTATTTTATCTTCTTGGGGGCTATTGTAAATGGTATTGATTTGGTAGTTTCCTCTTCGAAGTTCTCTTTGTAGGTGTAGAAGAATCCAACTGATTTTTGTATGTTTATCTTGTATCCTATACTTTGCTGAAATCTTCTATTAGTTCCAGTAGTTTTCTTGTGGATTCTTTGGGGTTTTCTGTGAATAAGATCATATCATCTGCAAATAGAGGTACTTTGACTTCTTCCCTACCAATTTGGATGCCCTTTATTTCTTTTTCTGGCCTGATTGCTCTGGCTAGGACCTCTAGCACAATGTTGAATGAGAGTGGTGATATGGGGCATCCTTCTCAAGGGGAATGCTTTCAGAGTCTCTTCATTTAGGATGAAGTTGGCTGTTGGCTTTGTATAAATGCCCTTAATTATGTTGAGGATTTTCCCTTCTATTCAGATTTTGTGGAGAGTTTCTATCATGAATGGGTGTTGGACTTAGTCAAATGCCTTTTCTGCATCAATTGATAAGACCATGTGGTTCTTGTCTTTTGTTTCATTAATGTGATGGATTACATTGGTTGCTTTTGTAATGTTGAACCATCCCTGCATACCTGGTATAAATCCCGCTTGATCATGATGAATTATTTTTTTAATATGTTGCTGAATTCTATTGGCTAGAATTTTGTTGAGGATTTTTGCATTAATGTTCATGAGGGATATTGGTCTGTAATTTTCCTTTTTTGTAGTGTCTTTACCTGGTCTTGATATCAGGGTTATGCTGGCTTCATAGAAGTTTGGGAGTATTCTATCCTTTTCTATGCTCTGGAATACCTTTAGTAGTAGTGGTTTTAACTCTTCTCTGAAAGTTTGGTAGAAATATCTGGTGATACTGTCTGGGCTAGGGCTTTTTTTAGTTGGGAGTTTTTAATTACCTTTTCAATCTCTTCTTTTGTTATAGGTTTATTTAGTTGTTCTACCTCTGTTTGTGTTAGTTTCGGTAGGTAGTGAGTTTCTAGAAATTTGTCCATTTCCTCTAGGTTTTCAAATTCGTTACAGTGCAATTTTTCATAGTATTCTGTCATATACTTTTCATTTCAGTTGGGTCTGTTGTGATGTTGCTTACCTCATTTCTTATATGGGTTATTTGCTTCCTCTCCTGTTTTTCTTTTGTGATTTTGGCCAATTGTTTATCGATTTTGTTGATCTTTTCAAAGAACCAGCTTTTGGTCTTGTTAACTCTTTCAGTTGTTTTTCTATTCTCTATTTCCTTTAATTCTGCCCTAATTCTTATTATTTCTCTTCTTCTGTTGCCTGATGGCTTCCTTTGCTGCTCTCTTTCTACTTGTTCCAGTTTTAGGGTTAATGTTTTGATTTTGGCCCTTTCTTCTTTTTGGATGTGTGCATTTATTGCTATAAACCGACCCCTGAGCTTTTGCTGTGTCCCAAAGGTTCTGGTAGGATATGTTTTTGTTCTCATTTGATTCTATGAATTTCTTTATTCCATCCTTAATTTCTTCTATAACCCAGTATTTTGAGCAAGGTGTTGTTCAGTTTCCATGGGTTTGATTTTTTTTCCTTGTTTTTTCTGTGATTGATTTCTACTTTTATGGCTTTATGGTCAGAAAAGCTGCTTTTTAATATTTCGATGCTTTGAATTTTG